>NC_048304.1:61447828-61664028 GCF_013100865.1 Trachemys scripta elegans | reverse complement strand
TTCTATCTGCTACCCAAGATCCATAAACCCGGAAACCCTGGACGCCCCATCATCTCAGGCATTGGTACTCTGACAGCAGGATTATCTGGCTATTTGGACACTCTCCTCAGACCCTATGCTACCAGCACTCCCAGCTATCTTCGAGACACCACCGACTTCCTGAGGAAACTACAGTGCATTGACGTTCTTCCTGAAAACACCATCCTGGCCACCATGGATGTAGAAGCACTTTATACCAATATTCCACATGAGGATGGACTACAAGCTGTCAGGAACAGTATCCTTGATGAGGCCACAGCAAGCCTGGTGGCTGAGCTTTGTGACTTTGTCCTCACCCACAACCACTTCAGATTTGGGGACAACTTATACCTTCAAGTCAGTGGCACTGCTATGGGTACCCGCATGGCCCCACAGTATGCCAACATTTTTATGGCTGACTTAGAACAACGCTTCCTCAGCTCTCGTCCCCTAGTGCCCCTCCTCTATTTGCGCTACATTGATGACATCTTCATCATATGGACCCACGGAAAGGAGGCCCTTGAAGAATTCCACCTGGACTTCAACAATTTCCACCCCACCATCAACCTCAGCCTGGACCAGTCCACACAAGAGATCCACTTCCTGGACACTACAGTACAAATAAGTGATGGTCACATAACCACCACCCTATACCGGAAACCTACTGACCGCTATACGTACCTACATGCCTCCAGCTTCCATCCAAGACACATCATACGATCCATTGTCTACAGCCAAGCCCTAAGATACAACCGAATTTGCTCCAACCCCTCAGACAGAGACAAACACCTACAAGATCTTTATCAAGCATTCGTAAAACTACAATACCCACCTGGGGAAGTGAGGAAACAGATTGACAGAGCAAGACGGGTACCCAGAAATCACCTACTACAGGACAGGCCCAACAAGGACAATAACAGAACACCACTGGCCATCACATACAGCCCCCAGCTAAAACCTCTCCAGCGCATTATCCACGACCTACAACCTATCCTGGAAAATGATCCCTCACTCTCACAGACCTTGGGAGGCAGGCCAGTCCTTGCTTACAGACAACCCCCCAACCTGAAGCAAATACTCACCAGCAACTACACACCACACCACAGAAACACCAACCCAGGAACCTATCCCTGTAGCAAACCTCGTTGCCTACTCTGTCCCCATATCTACTCTGGCAACAGCATCAGAGGACCCAACCACATCAGCCACACCATCAGGGGCTCATTCACCTGCACATCCACTAATGTCATATATGCCATCATGTGCCAGCAATGCCCCTCTGCCATGTACATTGGCCAAACCGGACAGTCCCTCCGCAAAAGAATAAATGGACACAAATCGGACATCAGGAATGGTAACATACACAAGCCAGTAAGTGAACACTTCAATCTCCCTGGTCATTCTATCACAGATTTAAAAGTCACTGTCATTGAACAAAAAAACTTCAGAAACAGACTTCAAAGAGAAACAGCAGAACTAAAATTCATTTGCAAATTCAACACCATTAATCTGGGCTTGAATAGGGATTGGGAGTGGCTGGCTCACTACAGAAGCAGCTTTTCCTCTCCTGGAATTGACACCTCCTCATCTATTATTGGGAGTGGACTATATCCACCCTGATTGAATTGGCCTTGTCAACACTGGGTCTCCACTTGTGAAGTAACTCCCTGCTCTCCATGTGTCAGTATATAATGCCTGCATCTGTAGCTTTCACTCTGTGCATCCGAAGAAGTGAGGTTTTTATTCACGAAAGCTTATGCCCAAATAAATCTGTTAGTCTTTAAGGTGCCACCAGACTCCTTGTTGTTTTTGTAGATACAGACTAACACGGCTACCCCCTGATACTTCACCCCCAATGTGACGCCTCTGCCCCTAGCATTGATTCTCATCCCAGCCCTGCCCCCCCAGCACAGTGCATTGCCCTCAGTGTGGGGTGTCCCCAGCCTTGCACCGTCTCCCAATGCAGCATTGCCCACTCGCACTGAACATTGCCCCTAGTGAGTGTGACACTGCCAAGCCCCACCCGCCAGCACTGACCCTTATCCCACAGTGTGACCAGGCCCAGCGCCACCCCCAGCATTGAGCTCCACCTCTCAGCTACCCACAGTGTGACACGGCCTAGTCCTGCACTGAGCCCGCCCCGTATTGTGGCACTGCCCTGACCCCCAACCCCAGCATTGAGCGCAGCTGCCCAGCCCCACCCCCCAGCGCTGCCCCTTGTCCCACAGTGCGACACGGCCCAGCCCCGAGCCCCGCCCCCGCGTCGGATTCGGTAGGGGGCTCCTGGTACTACGCGGATCCGTGACGACAAGTATTTTGTTCTCGCTGCCTTACCGTACCTGAGCCCTTCTGTTCGGTGGTTGGCTGGTAGGAGGTGGAAGCGAGCGGTGTTAGCTGCGCGTGCGTGGGAACGACGTGTCCGGTGGCTCGTGAGGGGCGGCGCTGAGTAGGTACGGGGGGCGGGCGGCAGAGAGACCCCCTCACGCTACATGCCTGGCCTGGGGAGCGCGCTGTCCCCACGGCTCGCCACGGGCCCGGGCTGCTGCTGGGGAGGCGGCAGAGCCCCCCCTCCCCCCATGCCTGGCCGGGCAGCCGCTGCTCCGGGGCGGGGCGGGGCCGGGGGCTCCTCGCTGCGGCCCGGAGCGTTCCCGGCGGGCCTTGGGCGAGCCCCTGGCTGGGCCTGCTGGGACGTTGGGGGCGGCCGGGGACACAGCTCCGGAGGAGCGAGGGACCCGCTGCGCTGGGGAAGGGCCGCTTGGCAGCAGGCTGCTCCTGGGCTGGTGTTGAAAGCGGCAGGAGCGAGCCCGAGGCAGAGCGGGCTGGTGTCAGGCGGGCGCTATAACGTGCTGCTGCCTCACCCGTTAGTGCTGAGGGTACATAACACTGCGCTGAGACCCCCGCGGCTGGCTGGGGCTGGACCCCGGGCCCAAAGACTCTGCGAGCGGGGAGCCTCCGAGCATGGACACCGCAATAAAACAGCTGCTTAGCTCGAGTCAGCTGGCACGGGCCAGCCGCGGGTGTCTAATCTCTGTATAGACATGTCCTAGTAGCCCACGTAGAACAGACCCAAACAGCAGGTAAAGCAGCTCTTCTTGACAGGGCATGGTGCATGTTTTCAGGAGAGGCTGAGTGATGTGAGGTAAATGGATGAATGTTCACGTTGCATTGTAGGATGTACAAGAGCAGTACTTGATGTTCTCCAGAGTTTTAGTAGGTCGTCTGGAGAAACTCCCAGACTCTGATTTGCAGCAGGTGGGGTGACTAAAACAGCCATCCAGACTCCTGGCTGCTGAGGTCTGTGCTTAGGAAGTGCATCTGTGTCTTAGTTTGTTCTCGCTGGGGCATTTTTAATCATGATGAAGAGTATGGTGGTGTGAGCTGTGTGAAAAAGTATGATCATATTAATAGTAAGAGCTCTTTCATCTCCCACGAGCTGAAGGTGAAATGTCCTAGGGGACATGTTCTGGTATGGCTGTCTATTGGTGCTTGCTGAGACAGGCAGTCATTATCAAGAAACTGGTGTAGCCTCATTTGTCAGCTGTGGGTTTCTTAGGCTGACTCTTGTGAACACAGACACATTCTATCCTAAGCTGCTGTGGTTTTGGGCTCTCTTCCCCTGTGAATAATTTCGCTGCTGCCTACAGTTCTGAGGAGCCACAGGGAGACTTACCCAGAAACTTGATAACTTCATTCTGTGGCTGCTTAGCAAAATTCTGAGCAGCAGCTGCAGAAGTTGTAATGCTGTCTTGTCTGCAGATACAGGAAGACAAGACTGTGCATTAGTTACACCTGAGTCTTTGCAATCTCAGCCAGTAGAAATGTCACTCTTTCAAAGGAAAAGCATAGGTTCTGCAAAAATAGAGGACTAACTTCTCCCCTTCCCACTCTAAACACTCAGAAGTGGGAAGCTTTTGGTTCTCTGCCACTCCTCTGGTGGCCCTTTGGTCTCTACCACTCTTCTGATTTGCACCAAGCTAGTCATCACAGCTAGTCAGATTTGCACCAAGCTAGTCAGTCAGGAAAGGACTAGCTTGTGCCAGATAGTTCTAGGACGGGGATCTCAAACTCAAATCACCATGAGGGCCACATGAGGACTAGTACATTGGCCTGAGGGCCACATCACTGAAACCTTTTCATACAATGAAAGAAAAGTATAGTAAAAAATTAAGAGTAATATAGTATGCTATTAGAAGTCAGTGTATTAACTTTTTAAAAACTGTAATGTGAAGAGGGGTTTTAATAAAATATAAACACCTATAACTATTCCTTATGTGCTCAGTAATACTGATGATGATCTACACCAGAGGCGGGCAAACTATGGCCCACCAGCCACATTCAGCCCGTGGGACTCTCCTGCCCGGCCCCTGAGATCCTGGCCTGGGAGGCTAGCCCCCGGCCCCTCCCCCACAGCCTCAGCTCACTGCAGCGCTGGCACAACACTCTGGGCGGTGGGGCTGCCAGCTCCTGGGGCAGTGCAGCTGCAGAGCTGCAGCCTGACCTGGTGCTCTGTGCTGTGCGGTGGTGTGGCTGCCTGTCGTGGTGCTCTGGGCGGTGTGGCTGTAGCACTGCCAGCCACCTGTGCTCCAGGCAACGTGGTAAGAGGGCAGGGGAGTTTGGGGTGGCGGTTGGGGGTGGAGGTGTGGATAGGGAGTGGGGTGGTCAGAGGGCAGGGAACATGGCGGCAGGGGTCCCGGAGGGGCAGTCAGGATGGGGCAGTGGGGGGCAGGCAAGGAGAAGGGGTGGTTGGATGGGGCAGAGGTCCCGGGGGGGGGAGTCAGGAATGAGAGGAAGGGTTGGATGGGGCAGGGGTTCCAGGAGCAGTTAGGGAGAAGGGGTGGCTGGATGGGGCAGAGGTCCCGTAGTGAGGGGGAGCAGTCAGGAATGAGAGGAGGGGTTGGATGGGGCGGCGGGGGACAGTTAGGGGCGGGGGTTTGGGGGCAGTCAGGGAGTGGGGAGGGGGCGAGAAGCGGGGGGGGGGTCAGATAGGGGGCCTTGGCTGGGCCACACCTGACTGTTAGAGGAGGCTGTGCCTCCTCAAACCAGCTCTCCATACAATTTTGGAAACCCGATGTGGCCCTCCTCAGGTCAAAAAGTTTGCCTGTCCCTGATCTACACTAAGAGTCTATCAACATAGCTGTAATGGCAGGAACTTTTTAAAGTAACTATTCATACAAAATACGTTGCCACTTTTAACAAACATTCTTCCCAACTACTCACAGCATGCCTTGCTCTGTCTCTAAGGCAGCAGCTCCGTGCAAAGTGGAGTAGAGCATGCTTAGAGCTGTAGGCCTCTATTGAGCAAATTTACTCAGCAGTCAGCACCTGTGTTGAAGTGTCCGTGTCCCCTAGGAGGGTTGGGGATTTCTTTCCCATCCAGGCGTTTTTGAGGGTGAGAGGCGTGGGGAACAGGCTTGGCTTTTGTAAACTGGAAAATCCAAAATCCCTGTCTTCCAACCCCCCCCCCCCAATGATATTTCTCTCTGATTCCTTTTCCCTCCCTCCCAGTGTTAAAGGAAAAGGCTTTTCCCTTCTCCCCCCAGCTTTAAACACTGCACATGGGATCAATGGGGAGGGATTTCAATAGCGGTGTGTTTGGCCCTCCCTTGATGGAGGGGAGATTTGAAGAGTGGCAGAGAGTCTGGCTGAGGGTTGGTGTGAGTTGGGGTATAGCTGGAGGGGAGGACTGGAGATGCAGGAAGAGCAGGCTCAATGGCTTGGTTGGGAGCGAGGAGCTGCAAGGCTGTTTGTCAAGCTTGGGCAGTTTGACTGGGTAAACTTCAGAGAACTGTGGAAACGGCTCATTGAAATGCACGCATCAGACATCCCCACCCCCAGAGCGAGAGTGACTGTAAACACTGCCTTAAACAGCAGCTCCAAGAGCCTGCCTGCCCTCCTCCCCAGAGCATGTGTGTGGGAGCTGGCAGCAACAGAGCCAGAGGTGGGTTATGTTTTGCTGATCCAGCTAACAATGTCTTCCCTGCTCAGCCTCTTCCAACCCCTTCCCCAAAGTCCCCGCCCCAACTCCACCCCTCCCTGCCCCTATTCCAACCCCTTCCCCAAATCATTGCCCCGGCCCCACCTCTTCTCTGCCTCCTCCCCTGAGCACGCTGTGTCCCTGCTTCTCCCCCCTCCCTCCTGGAAAGTCCTAAGCGCCACCAAACAGCTGTTTGGCAGTGGGAAATGCTGGAAAGTAGGCAGAGGAGTAGGGACGTGGAGCGCTTGGGGGGTGTCAGTGAAGTCAGCGCCTATGGCGGGCCGCAGGAAATAACTCGGATGTTTAGACACCTGGGCTGGATGAGGAACTTAGAGAAAGGCTCCTTAACACTATTCTAGATAGTTCTGCCCCCTGGAGCAACTATTGGCACCAAAGGGAAAGTTAATCTCCTTGCCCTGCTAAAACCCACAAGCTGACAAACTTCGTTTCGGTTCTGTGAGATGACTACTTAGAAGTGCATAGTCTTGCTGGCCTCGTTGATATTGTGTGTGTTTATTCTTGCCTGTTCCTGCCACCTTTCAGTAGACTAAGCAAGACATCAAAGAGCTGAGGCTGTACTTTCTGATCAAAGTCCTGCTCCCTACCCCAAGTAAACAAGGCCGTATCTCAGCCACTCTTTTGCCTGTTTGAGGGAAGGGAAGATTGTGTCTAGAATATTTTTTTTACAATGGGAAAAAGTCTTAACAGTCCCATAACTCAGGAGCTCAAGGGAGTTTTCTCTAAGTATTAAAATCCTGTTTGGGTAGAGATGACACGTGACAAATTTCACTCCCAAATGTGGAAGTTTTGGGATAGCCTAGTATGTGAGTTCTCACCTTTTGTGCATACCCCAGTTAGTCAGTAGTTGGGTTAAGGCAGGAACTGCCTTTGCAAGATGCTTTTCCATAAGTAGCCAGTCCAAGGGTTCTTGCATCTTCCTTTGAAATACCTGCACTGGCTTCTCTTGGCGATAAGATACCAGACTACAAGTCATACTCCTGGGGGAATTCTGCACCAAAAAATTAAAGATTCTGCACAAAATATTTTAAAACTGCAAAATTCTGCAAATTTTATTTGTCAAAATAACATTATATAATCGCACCAGTTCCAATTATTTTGGTAATTTATTTCAAAATACCTGTCAGCAAGTATGTCTGCAACTCTTTACTCCTGGGGAATTTTTTGTCGGTACTGTTAAAGAAACCCTTATGACGGGTGGGCAAACTATGGCCCTTGGGCCACATCCGGCCCATCAGACCATTTAATCCAGCCCTCAGCTGCCACTGGGGAGCGGGGTTCGGGGCTTGCCCCACTCCATGTGGCTTCTAGGAAGCAGTCAGCATGATCCCCCTCTGGCTCCTATGTAGTACGTGGAGGCGTGGCCAGGCGACTCTGCACGCTGCCCCATCTTCAGATGCTGCCCCTGCAGCTCCTATTTGCCATGGTTCCCGACCAGTGGGAGCTGCAGGGGCAGTGCCTGCGGATGGAACAGCGCGTAGATCTGCCTGGCTGCGCCATGGAGCCAGAAGGGGGACATGGTTCCGGGAGCTGCTTGCAGTAGGCACCACCTGGAGCCTGAGCCCGCCCCGCACCCCAATCCCCTGCCACAGCCCTGATCCCCCTCCTGTCCTCTGAACACATTGGTCCTAACCCGGAGCACCCTCCTGCACCCCAAGCCCCTCATCCCTGGCCCCATCCCGGAGCCTTCACACCCCTCAGAGCCCAGCTGTGGGGCCTTCCCCAGCCCAGACACACTCACTGTGACGGGTTGGATCACAGAAACCCCCTTGGGAGCTGCCACCAGACATGCAAAGACTACCCCTGCTTCTGTTTTCCCTGCCAGCTCAGGACTCCAGCACCCTGTCTTGCTGAGCCAGACACTCCTGTCTGGCTCCAGACACAGATCCAGGGTCTGAATCACTTGTCCCAAAGCTGCAAGTTTACCTGAAAACAGCTCACAGTAGTGTGCTTGTCTTTAGCACTCAGATGCCCAACTCCCAATGGGGTCTAAACCCAGATAAATCCGTTTTACCCTGCATAAAGCTTATGCAGGGCAAACTCATAAATTGTTCGCCCTCTATAACACTGATAGAGAGATATGCACAGTTGTTTGCTCCCCCAGGTATTAATACATACTCTGAGTGAATTACTAAATAGAAAGTGATTTTATTAAATACAGACAGTAGGATTTAAGTGGTTCAAAGTAGTAACAGACAGAACAAAGTAAGTCACCAAGCAAAATAAAATAAAATGCGCAAATCTATGCCTAATCAAACTGAATACAGATAATCTCACCCTCAGAGATGCTTCAGTAAGTTTCTCTCAGACTGGACATCTTCCAGGCCTGGGCACAATTCTTTCCCCTGGTACAGCTCTTGTTGCAGCTCAGGTGGTAGCTAGGGGATTCTTCATGATGGCTCCTCCCCCTCTCTGTTCTCTTCCCCCCTTTATATATCTTTTGCATAAGGCGGGAACTCTGTCTCTCTGGTTTTCCACCCCCCCCTCACTGGAAAAGCACCAGGTTAAAGATGGATTCCAGTTCAGGTGACATGATCACATGTCACTGCAAGACTTCATTACTCACTTGCCAGCACACACATATACAGGAAGACTCACAGGTAAATACAGCCATCTGCAGACAATGGGAGTCATCAAGATTCCAAACCATCATTAATGGTCCACACTTTACACAATTACAATAGGCCCTCAGAGTTACATTTTATATTTCTAGTTTTAGATACAAGAGTGGTACATTTATACAAATCAGATGATCATACTCAGTAGATTATAAGCTTTGTAATGATACCTTACAAGAGACCTTTTGCATGAGGCATATCCCAGTTACGTTACATTCACTTATTACCGTATTTTCTCTAAAACTATCTCAGTTACATTATATTGACTTATTATCAAGTTTTTATAAAACTATATAGACTGCACAACGTCACACTCACCTCCTACCCGGGGATCCAGAGGAGAAACAGCCTGATACTGGGTCCTGGGTTTGCACAGAGTTTCCTGTGTGCCACCACCTCCTTTCTTCAGGGCATGCTGGGAACTGCAGCTGCTGGGAACCCTCCAGTCCACTCCACCTTCCCCCAGCCTTGTCTTCTATTTGTAAGCTGGGCTCTGCCGCGTCCAGCGGCCCCTGATGGCAGCCAACATCTCTGCAGCCCGTTTCTGTGGGGAAAAAAGGAAATTCTGCACACACAACATTAATTTCTGCAAAATGCTGCCTTGCGCAGTGGTGCAGAATTCCCCCAGGAGTAAAGTCAGATCCAGTGTGAAAATTGCTATTTTCCTAAAAAAAAAAAAAAAAAGGCCAACTTTAATTTTCTGGGTGAAGAAGGAGGGGGGGGGAGTTTTTACCATTTTTTTTAGCTGTTTAAAAGTGTTTAATTGCAAATTTTGGGTCTTGGCTCTCCAGATAAAAATGGATAGCAAGTAGGGTTGTGCTTCTGTGTGAAGGAAGCAATTCCTGAGTCAACTGAGAGGAAAGGGTTTTTAGTTAGTTTATCTAAAATTGTAATTAAACTCATATTTAACTGAAATGTCTGACAAACAGTTGAGAAGGAAGATATCTGAAGATCTGCCTTTTCTGCTTAGGGCGGAGAACTCTTTTTTCCAGTTCTTTGGCTCTTTAAGGAGACACCTTCATCAAACGCAGACAGTGAAACCTTGTGATTTCTAAAGGTAAAACAAGCACTGCATCTGCCTTTTGAGGGGAGAGAAGAAAATATATGTACAGTATAAAGAAGCAAAAAAGGCATACATTAGGTGACTTACATTTTTTGCAGATCACCTTAAATTATAGGTTTGACTGAGTGTCTGCAGTAGCAAAATAAGAACAGCTTGCTGAGGACAGCTGTACACTCCTTCCTACATTCAAACGCTTTTACTTGGCTGTTTACAGGTTTCGGAAGTTGCAGTAAAATTAATGGCCAAGTTCATTTAATGTGGAGGCCAACATACTTGACAAACCAATTAAGTACTTAACCCTTGATTCTTCTGTCATTTTGCCACTGTAACTTCCAATTCCCTGGAGAATTAAAAGGGGTGCTGTGAGGCGCACAAACAGATTTTTTTTAAATTTCCTTATTTGTTACTAATAACATCTTATCTGACAGAATTAGAAAATCATATTCACTGCACATGACTGCTTAGATAATAAAAATGGGCAAGTCGGTTTCTAATCTGTGCCCACACTGCATTTGGCCATGAATCTGCAATGTTCAGGCTACAAATGCTGCAGAACGTGTTGTGTTCCTTTAAAAAAGCTTTTGTGAGAATAGAAGAGGGGAAGGTTTCCATGGAAACATTTCTGTTGATGGGAGGCCCTTTTTAAACTTGATTTATTTTCAAAACCTAAACCTAAGTTGATTTTTGCAGTGTCATTCTAGGCCCATCTACGCCACAAGTTCAGCCGTAACACATGGAACCACTTAACATACTGTTGTGTCCCCAGTCATGGTTAGAGTATGACTTTGGTGTTGAAACAGGACCTTAAAAGGATACAGTCACCAGTGGTTCCTGTGGCTGAGGTATTCCTTTAGGTAGCCAGGTGTTTCTGTGGAGGAGTTTTGAAGGCAGGACCCATTGATGTGACTCCTTATTTAAATTGAGCCAGTGCAGGAGCCAGGCTACAGAGTGATGTCCTTCTGAGTGTTTGTGTTGCTAAGAAGGTGAACTGCCGCAGTTTGAACCAGCTGGAGCCTTATGTCGGTGAATTCATTTCTAAATACATTGCTGCGGTAATCTAGTTGAAAGGTCACAAATGCTCAGGTCACTTGTGGCTGGGCCTGAGTCTGACAAGCTGAGACAAGCGTAGATGGAAGAGGATCTTTCCGCAGCCAGAGATTTATGAGGGGTCCAGGATTGTGTCTATAGACTTAACTATTTGAGGAGAGGTAATATGCTGGTAGCAAGTTCTTTGAAGTATTTTACTCCACCAGTATTGCATCCATCCAAACCAGGTGTAGTTTCATCATCTTCTCTTTATCCGGCACTAGGTTTCCTTCAGTATTTGGATAGCTGGGTATTATCCATGTATTGCTGAGTCCATGAGGCCCTATGATTTTACCTACTGGCTCCGTGCAACCCATCTATCAATAGTATGGATCCCTATGGTACTCCATAAGAGTGGGCTCTGGAGACGAAAGACAGTTTCCCATCATGACTCTTGTGGTTTGGTCTAAAAGGAAGGTTTGGAATGTTTGTTTGTTTTTTTGGTGTGCTGTTGCACGCCTCTGCTGTGTCTCTGAGATAGGACAGCTGCATTGTATGACTGAGCGTATACAAGCATGTCCACAGCATCAGCTCTGTCATGCCTTGGCCTGAAGGTTTATTGGGAGAGATCCAGGATATTGGCAGTGGAGTGGGAGGCAGCTCTTTACTCAGAAATGGGAGTTTGGACACTGAGCATTGGGTAATGAGATTGGTTGCGTGGAATAATAGTTTCTTAAGTACTGGTTGCTTTTGGAATCCTTTCTGAGGGACGGTAGAATTTGCTCCCCAGAAAAGATTTGGTTGTCATATGATTTCCTGCAGAGCTTCTGGGACTTCCTTTTGGGCCAGTTTGAGAGGAAGGATATTGTGTTATTGGGCCTGTGTTTTGTGACTGTTTCCTGACACTAATTACTCAAAACTTTAATGTGGATTGAGCACATATCTACACAACAAAATGCAGACATGCTTTAGCCATGTTGAGTCACAAGTGTCTCCTTTGATGTGCCTGCCTGTATTTCTTGCACAAATGGGAAGCCACTTTTGTCCCCCCCCCCCCCCCCCTTTTTTTTTTTTTTTTTTTTTTTTTTGCAGCTGTTTATGCCACTGAAACTCAAGAACCTTGCTCACTTAAATATACTCCAGGGACTATATTAAGCTTTTAATAGATTTTTAATACCAGAAGCAATTCATGATAATCTAGTCTGACCTCCTGAATAATGCAATTCATGGAGCCTAGTGACTCCTGTATCTTAGGCCTTGTCTGCACTGGCAAGTTTCTGCACAGCAAAGCAGCTTTCTGCGATGTAATTCCTGAGGTATACACACTGCCAAGCCACTTAGTGTGCAGAAACTGCGCAGTTGCAGTGCTGTAAAAAAACCACTCCGATGAGAGGCGTACAGCTTTCTGCGCCGGGGCTACAAAGTTGTGGTGCCAGTGTAGACACCCTGGTTGATTACAGCACTGCAATTGGCCTCCAAGAGGTGTCCCACAATGCCTGTTCTTGCCTTTCTGGTCATCGGTTGGAACTCTACTGCCCTGCTTTCAGGTGACCAACTGTGAGCCCCACCCCTTGAATTCCTTGGAATTTTGAAAGTCCCCTTCCTGTTTGCTTGGTGACACATGCAGTAGTCTCTTGGAGCAATGCCGAGCTTCTGGACCTCATCAGCATTTGGGGAGCGAAGGCTGTCCAGTCCCAGCTGTGCTCCAACTGTAGGAATTATATCACCTACAGGCAGATTTCACGATGCGTGACAGAAAGGGGCCATGACCGGGACACACTGCAGTGCAGAGTCAAAGTGAAGGAGCTGTGGAACCCCTACCACAAGGCGCATGAGGCAAACCGCTGCTCCGGTGCAGTGCCCATGAGCTGCCGGTTCTACGGAGAGCTGGACGCAATACTTGGTGGCGACCCCACCTCCACTGTGAAGGCCACAGTGGATACTTTGGTCGCTCACGTGCCAGTCGAGAGTGGACCGAGCCAGGAGGAGGAAATCTTGGATGAGGATGCGGAGCAGGACCCAGAGGCAAAGCTTGACTCGGAGGTCAGAGCTGCATGCAGCCAGGAGCTCTTTTCTACCCTGGAGGATGCTAGCCAGTCACAGCTGTCGGAGCTTGGCGAAGATCAAACAGGAGAGGAAGCCCCTGGTAAGTGGCTTTGATTTTGGGAATTGCTGAAGTGAGTTGTTGGAGGCAGGAGGGTTGCAGAAAGCAGGCTTGTGTCTGTATAATGCACGTACCACCATATGCCTACTCTGAGCAGCGGAACAGGGTGTTGATTGACACCCTCACTTCACGGGAATCTGCTTCAGAGATCTCCAGGAAACTCTGATGGAGATACTGGATAATCTGCTGCCGCAGGTTCTTTGGCAGAGTTGGTTTGTTTCTTGCCCCATTAAGGGTAACTTTCCTGTGCCACTCTGCCGTCACTGCGGGGGGAGCGACCATTGCTGCACACAGGGCAGAAGCCGCAGTCTTGGAGAAGACCCTCCCTTGATTCCCTGCTCATCCTCAGCAGCGATATATCTTCTATACTGAACACAGCCTGTGGAAAATGTGGGAACAATAATGATTATAAGGCCCCCACTACAGTGCTGGCTCTCCCCAAGAGCCATCAGCCCAGTGTACAGTATGGTCCTGGAACACTGATTTCATGATGCACTCCGCGGCCAAAAAACAAGAATTGAAGGAGTGGCAGGACAGCGAGAAGAGGGACCGAAAGGAGAACGCAGCACGCCAGAACAAAGCTACAGAGTGGCTCTTAAATGTTATGGAGCGCCAAGTGGACATGTCCCAGGCACTACTAGCACTGGAAACGGAGCAGCTCCACACCCGCCCTCCCCTGCAGCCACTGTCACAAAACTCTTTCCCATGCGCCCCCCAGACACTGCCAACACACTCTTATGAACCTTCTGGCTCCAGTCTGCATTCCACTCCTGCCCCGTCACAGTCCAGCCTTGCGGTCTCCCAGTACCCACTACACTCCCTCTGCGGTTTAGTTCTGCTGAAATCGGTACCCGCTGCACTGTACTCCAAAGGACAAGGTTGCATGTGATACCTGGACATACAGAAATCTTTAACCATCCTGGGACCCCGCCTCCTCCTGGGACCCTCCCATCCCCCATAGTGCTAATGTGTTTTTTGTTTGTTTCTCTCCTCTGGTGGTTGTTTTTTAAGAAAAGAATTGTTTTGGTTTGAAAGTCATCTTTATTCCATTAATTGAAAGCAAACAGAGCCCTGCAAAGCAACAGGCAATTTTCTTAAACTTTCATAGTGCATCGTCTGCACCAGTCACAATCACCTCCTAGCATTACAAGCATTGCACTCCGAAGCATAGCAACAAATATTAGTGGCTTTCAGCTTCAGATTGCTGCCTCAAGGCATCCCTGATCCTTATGGCCCCACGCTGCACCCCTCTAATAGCCCTAGTCTCTGGCTGTTCAAATTCAGCCTCCAGGCACTGAGCCTCAGCAGTCCAGCCCTGAGTGAAGCTTTCACCCTTCCCTTCACAAATATTATGGAGCGTTCAGCACATGGCTGTAAGCATAAAAATTTTATCGGCCAGGTCCGGCCTCCTATATAGACAGTACCAGCAGGCCTTTAAACAGCCAAAAGCACACTCAACAGTCATTCTGCACTTGCTCAGCCTCTTTTTGAACCGCTTCTTGCTGCTGCCGCCAAGGTTCCCTGTGGATGGTTTCATGAGCCATGGCATTAAGGGGTAGGCAGAGTTTCCCAGGATCACAATGGGCATTTTGACTTTCCCTACAGTGATCTTCTGGTCCGGGAAGAAAGTCCCTGCTTGCAGCTTCCTGAACAGACCAGTGTTCCGAAAGATGCCTACGTTATGCACCTCAGCCTGTGTTAATGTCTGTGAAACGCCCATGGTGATCCACAAGCACCTGGAGAACCAAAGAGAAATACTCCTTCTGATTAATGTATTCGGTGATGGTCTGCTACCAGAATTGGAATATGCTTGCCATCTATTGCTCCTCTGCAGTTAGGGAAACCCATTTGTGCAAAGCCATCCACAATGTCATGCACGTTGCCCAGAGTTACGGTCTGTCGGAGCAGGATGAGATTAATGGCCCTGCACACTTCTGTCCAACAGTCGACTTTCCCACTCCGAACTGGTTAGTGACTGATCGGTAGCAGTCTGGAGTAGCCAGCTTCCACAGGGCAATTGTCATGCACTTCTCCAACGACAGGGCAGCTCTCATTCTCATGTCCTTGCGCCACAGGGTTGGGGCGAGCTCATCTCACAGTCCCATGAGTGTGGCTTTCATCTTGCGAAAGTTCTGCAGCCACTGCTCGTCATCCCAGATGTGCATGATGATGTGATCCCGAGCTCAAAAGCAGCATTCCACTGTGGTCAGCACCTCCATGAATGTCACAAGCAATCTCGTGTCGTAGCTACTATGCGTGGCGAGATCAATGTCGAACTCTTCTTGCCTTTGTAGTTTAAGGAATAACTCCACTGCCACTCGTGACGTGTTAATGAGAGCGAGCAGCGTATTAGTCAACAGTGCGGGATCCATTCCTGCAACCCGAAGAAGCAGAGTGTGCAGTACACAAACGGTTGAAAGATGGTGCCAAATACGGACGGAAGCACAGGGATTGCTGGGATGCGAAGCAGTGCATCACGGGGCATTGGGACAGGACCAGGATGCCCTGCGACCCCCTCCGCCTTCCCACAACTCTTAGCGGCAGAAGAGGAAGAGATGTTCTGTGGGATAGCTGCCCAGAGTGCACCATTCTGAACACTGCTGCAAGTGCCGCAAGTGTGAACACGCTATTACGCACACAACAGTGGTTTTCTTTCAGCACTCTCTGAGCGGCGATGTAACTCCGGCAGCGTAGACCTAGCCTAAGACAACAACTTGTATTTGAACTATAACATATCTTCTAGAAACACTCCCAGCCTTGATTAATATTCGTCAAGCAATGGAGAACCTTGCACACTCCTTGGTAACATTTTTCATTTGTTAATTACACTAATTGTTAAACATTTGTGCCTTTTTTCCAGGTTTTCTGACCTGAACTTAGTCATTGGCTCTTGTTTTTCCCTTGTGTGCTAGTTTAAATAGTCCTCCACTATCAGCTGCCTGTATAGGTAAGTATAGACTGTGATTAAATTTCTTTTTGATAAAATAAATAGATTGAGCTCCTTTAGTCTCTCACTCTCAGGCAGATATTTCAGACACAAAGCATTCTTGTGGCTCTTCTCTGAAATCTCGTTTGCCAGCATCTTTCTTGAAATGTGGCATCAGAACTGTCAGAATTGTAAAAGTCTCACCAATGCTGCATACAGAAGTAGAATCATCTCCCTGCTCCGACTTGCTGTACCCCAATTTATACAGCCACGAATTGCATTTGCTGCCTTAGAGCACTGCACTGGGAGCTCATGCTCAGCTGCTTATTTGCCATGACCACAAGATCCCTTTCAGAATCCTGCCTTCCAGAATAAAGTCTTCATCCTGTACTGTAATCTACAGTCTCCCCAGTTCCTAGATGTATGAAGTGTTAAAATGCATGTGATATGGTTGTACCAAGTTATCTATATTGCCCTGTATAAGTGCTTTATCCTTGTAATTACCACCTGTCAATTTGTCATTTGCAAAGGTCGTCAGCAATGGTTTCATGTCCTTCCAGATCATTGATAAAGATATTGAATAATGTTGGGGCAAGAACTGATCCCAGTGGAATGTCAATAGAAACGCTCTTCCTGGACAATGATTCCCCATTAATGATACCTTTTTGCAATCTATTAGTTACACGCTTTTTAGTCCATCTAATCCACTTTTAAGCAGAATGTAATGCAGTTTTAAATCAAATGGTTTCAGAAGACAAAAGTGTATTATGTAGATAGTTATTATTTTCATCAATCAAACTTGTAATGTTGATTAGAATTAATTATATTTCCTTCCTTCAGTTCTTTGATAGTCCTGTATTTCTGGCTAACTGGCTTGTAATTCCTATTTTATCTTAACTACTCTCAAGCCTTGGTGCAGCAGTGGCTTTCTTGCAGGTCTCTGGAACTTCCCCAGTATTCCAAGATTATTAAAATTTAACATTAGTGGTCTGTTACTGTAATGATAGTGAGCGTTGGGCAGGAGAGAAGAAGAGGTTGAAGAATGGCATGGAGCCAGGAGAGTTCTGAGCTGGCACTGTCTAGCTCTACAGTACGTGCACCACGTGTGGTTCATGGGTTGTGATCAGCTGGTGTGTGGGTTGATTAAAAAGAGACTTCAGTCTTTATTCTGAGCTCAGTAACATACAGAATTGCGTAAAGAACATGTGAGAAGCTCCACATGTCTATTTAAGATGAGTTAATTTTAAGTTGCTAAGGGAAGCAGAAGGAAATTCAGAGACAAGAACAGAGAATTAATCTACCCTGATCATAATTGACTGCGTGAATTGTGCAGCAGTACTGACAATGTTGCTTTTGAAGTGAGAGCATACAGGGGCACCTCCCCTTTAATTTCTGTTCAGGGATGGAGAAAATAATGTCTCCATTGCCCACCCCCTCAAAGAACAAGGGGGGAAAAACCCCCAAATCTTGTGACTGGCTAGAGGAGCAACACTGAAAATGCTCCTCCTGCTCCTTTCTAGCTGCTGACCTGAGTGGCTGAAAAGAGGAGGCAGCTGCAGAGCAGCCTTCTGCCATTTCCTGGGATGCAGATTACAAATATGGGTTGCAATTGCTCTTGAATTTTAGATGTAGTACACAAGGGCTTAAAACATGGAAACAATTGATTAAGCTGGATGGTGCTAAGAAAGCTCGGGCCTCTGAGTTGAGACACCTTAATACAACTGAGTGGGCAAAGCTCTTGTAGTTGGGTCTGTGGAGTACTGGTGAACCACATGGTACTAGCTCCTTCTCTTCATTTCCAGCTGACAAACCACATTAAATGAAGTTTAAAATATATACAGTACTCCCCTAATATCGTCCATGTAAGTATAGTATTGTCGTGCAATTATGAGCAGGAATGGAAATGGTCTGTGATCGAGAATGGTAGAGGTGTGTCTGAAATATTCTCTGTGAAGTTGTGGTCTGCATTATAAAAAGGTTTGGGAGCCTCCGCTATTAAGAAAAATCCATAGACGAGAGAGGGATTAGGGAATCCTTTTCATTCACTGACTGCAACATTGGTGGATGACCATGTGTTTTGTTCCCACAGATGACGTTAGTATGACTATGGGCCAGCCTGGGGCAGTAGTGGCAGCTGCTGCAGGAGTCCTAGTTCTTCTCCTCTACTCCTCCATCCATAAAGTTGATGAGGGCCACCTGGCAGTGTATTACAGGTACTATTCCAATGAGTACATCCAAGGTTCTCAACATTCTGGGTTTAATTCTCTCCATTACGGTTCATCCAAGGAAGGTCTTATGTAAGAGATTGCCCTGCTCCATGTTCTGTGCCTGGGCCTCATCTCAGGATGGGCAGGAGGACTACTATTGCTGACTAAAGAGGTAAAAAAATTGCCAACCTAATAATCATAAGATATTAAAAAAATGATTTCTAGTCTGTCTGGATTTTGAACTCCCCTGTCACCCTAGTGCACGTGAAATAATTACAGGGTTAAAATTCAGCTTTAAATGCATACAGACAGTCTCTAGCTCCCCAGCTCCCTCCCCCAGTACCCAGAGCCTTTCCCGCAGCCCTATATGCTTGCTTCACAACTCCCACACTACTGTGTGCCTAGTCCCCAAGTCCCTCACATCCCCCTCTACCTAGAGTCCTTCCTGTATCCCCGTGCACCTGATCTGACTCCCCACTCCTTCCTGCACCCCTGTATGCCTGCTTTCCAGCTCCCACCAGGCAAACCTTTCCTGAACCTCTGGGTGCCTGATCCTGAACTCCTCACCCTTCCTGGGTGCCTGTTCCCTGCCCAGCGCTCTGGCTTAGAGCCCTTCCCCGCTGCTCTGTGTGCCTAGTCCCCACCTTCCACTTTAGGAGGCCAGCTCCCAACTATGTCAAAAGGGAGCAGTGGGGGCAAAAAACCTAACTGGCTTCAAGACTGAATTTGACAAGTTTATAGAGGGGTGGTATGATGAGACTGCCTACAATGGCACATAGCCGATCTGTGACTGTTAGCAGCAAATAGCTCCAATGGCTGATGATGGAGCACAAGATGTGGAGGGCTCTGTTATTACAGAGAATTCTTTCCCAGGTGTCTGGCTGGTGGGTCTTGCCCACATGCTCAGGGTCTGATTGCCATATTTGGAATTGGGAAGGATTTTCCCCCCCCAGTCAGATTGTCAGAGACCCTGATGGATTTTTGCCTTCCTCTGCAGCATAGGGCATGGGTCACTTGTAGGTTTAAACTAGTGTAAATGGTGGATTCTCTTAACTTGAAGTCTTTAAATCATGGTTTGAGGACTTCAGTAACTCAGCCAGAGGTTAGGGGTCTATTGCAGGAGTGGGTGGGTGAGGTTTTGTGGCCTGCGATGTGCAGGAGGTCAGACTAGATGATCATGATGGTCCTGTCTGGCCTTAAAGTTTGAGTCTGCACAAGTTGTTTTTTGCCCAAGTTTTTAACTGGCATGAATAGGGCAATGGTCATTCGTACTCAGTTTGCCACAGGTCTTGTCTGCCTTAGGTTTGTAGCTATACTCAATGTGTGTCATGCACTGGGACCATGACCCGCACTGAACACAGGTGTCCTTAAGGCAGCAACACTGGTGTAAAAAGTCCAGTGTAAGCAAGACCTTAATCTGCTGATACTTAAGAATAGGGAATGAAGGAAACACATTACTTCGGTCACAATCTAGCCAGTTGCTGAACTTTCCATGGGTACTGGCTGATGATAAACTACCTAGAGCAGAGCTCCCCAGACTGCTCTGTGGACTTCTTGCAGGCAGGCCATTGGCTCCTCCTATTCATAGATTCCAAGGACGGAAGAGACCATTATGATCTCCTGTATAACGCAGGCCAGAGAACTCCCCCCCCCCCCCCCAAATAATTCCTAGAGCAGAGCTTTTTTGGTGGGGGTGGGGAGGAGGAGGGAAATCCAATCTTGATTTAAAAATTATCAGTGATGGAGAATCCAGCACGACTCTTGGTAAATTGTTCGAATTGTTAATTACCCTCACTGTTAAATTTTTTTGCCTTTATTGGATCATATTTGACCTTTCTCTGTTAGACTGAGGAGTTCATTATTAATATTTGTTCTCCATATAGTCAGACTGTAATCAAGTCATCCCTTAACCTTCTTTTTGTTAAGCTAAATAGATTGTGTTCCTTGAGTCCATCACTATAAAGGCATGTTTTCTAATCTTTTAATCATTCTCGTGGCTCTTCTTTGAATCAATTTATGAACATCCATCTTGAATTGGACACAGTATTCCAGCATTGGTCATACCAGTGCCAAATAGAGGTAAAATAACTGCTCTTCTCCTGCTTGAGAGTCCCCTTTTTATACATCCAAGGGTCACGTTAGCCCATTTGACCACACTATTGTACTGGAATCTCATTGTCTTCCTCCCATCCCCCAAAAAATCTTTTTCGGTCACTGCTTTCCAGGATAGAGTATGGCCGACATTCTTAGTTCCAGGATGTATGCTTTTATATACGTCTCCATTAAAATGCATGTTGCTTGCTTACTAGGCGATCCAGATCACTCTGAATCTGTGACCTGTCCTCTTCGTTATTTACCACTCCCCCAAATTTTGTGTCATCTGCAAACTTTAGCAGTGATTATTTTTCTTCCAGGTCATTGATAAAAATGTTAAATAGCATAGGGCCAACAACCAATCTCTGCAGGACCCCACTAAAAACACTCCCACTCAATGATGATTCCCCATTTACAATTGCATTTTGAGAATGATCATTTAGTCATCATTTAATCCATTTAACGTGTGCCATGTTAATTTTACCTTCTAGTTTATAATCAAAATGTCTTGTGCAACCAAGTCAACAAAAAAGATATCAAATTAGTTTGATCTATTTTCCATAAACCCATGTTGATTGGCATTAATTATATTCCTTGACCTTAGTTATGGAGATATACCTATCTCATAGAACTGGAAGGGACCCCGAAAGGTCATAGAGTCCAGCCCCCTGCCTTCACTAGCAAGACCAAGTACTGATTTTTGCCCCAGATCCCTAAGTGGCCCCCTCAAGGATTGAACTCTCAACCCTGGGTTTAGCAGGCCAATGTGCAAACCACTGAGCTATCTGTCCCCCCATTCCTTCTGTGCTGTAGACACATCAGGCAAGTCCAGTTCCTCCATTGATTATGGTAACTTGCTAGTTGTGGCGTTTCTTCCTAGGCGATACCAACACCTTCCTTTTCTTCTATCACGGTCTTCAGCCAATTCTTCCTTGGCCTTACTCACTTTCTCTTTCTTACCACAAGTACCCAATTCAATGCTTGCTTAGCATGCCTCCTATTTTCCATACAGTTTACATGCCCCAACCACCTGAACTTTTTGTCTTTGGTTATATTTTCTAACATCTCCTGCTTTGTCAGCCCTCTTACTCTTGTGTGAATTGTTCAGTGTTGTTTTCAGCCTTCTGGAATGGACAGCCTCCAATCTCTTTTTGTTAGCCACTGTTATAGGCCAAATCTCTGCTCCTTATAGCAGCGTGATCCTTACAATTGCACAGTATAATCTGACCTTTAGTTTGTGCAGATCTCTGTGTGATCAAATGTTCCTCCTTCCAAAAATGGTGTTTGCTTTTCTTAATATCATATAAATATGATTATTACAGCCACCTGCAGATGTTGTCACTATCCCCAGATAGCAGAATTTTTGTATCCGTTAGATTTCTTTTCCATCCACTTTTGCATTTCTTGCCCAGTTTCCTACCTTCATAGTCTTGGTTTTCTCTGCTTTTACTTTCAATACTTTTTTTTTTTTTTTTTTTTGGGCTTCCTGTTCTGCCCTAGAGAGCATCAAAACAAAGGGCAATCATTCTGTTCTGTGTCGTACTTAGTAAAGCTGTATTGCCTGCAAAGTCAAGGTCTTGTAACCCATCTCCACTAATCCATTATATACTGTCCACCATGCTGCTTGTTGCCCACATCATCACCCAGTCTATTGCTAATGCTAAGAAGATTGGTGATAACACACACCCTTGTCTAACTCCAGTCACAGTATTGAACCTCTCACCCAGGCCTGTAATTGATCTTACTGCGTATCTGTTTCCATAGCTTGTCTGGTCTCCCATTGCTCCTAGCAATATTCCACAGGGTCTCTGTGAACCCTATTGGATGTTTTCTTAAAGATGAGAAAGTTGAATAAGGGTGGGGTTTTTCCATGCAGTAGTTTTTCCAGTGATCTGTTGAAGAGTGAATGCGTGTTCCCAATGTGATGTACATCGATAGAACTTACCCTGTTAATTATATTACTCTCCTTTAATTCTTTATTAACTGAGTGCTCTATCAGCAGCTACATTATCTTGCCTGGGATCAATGCTAGACTGCTAGGCCTATAATTACCCAGGTTCTCTTGTTTACGTTTTTGAATATTGGTACATTAACTTTCTTCCGGAACTTTCCCAGTATTCCAAGATTCATTAAAAACCAACATTAATGGTCCAGCGAGCTCCTTAGCCAGCTCTTTTAAAACGTTGATGCGTGTTACGTGGACCTGCTGATTTAAAAAGGTCTAACCTTAGTAGCTGCTGTTTAACATCCTCCTACTTGTTTCTAGTTGCTAAATACCACTAACATAAGTAAAATGTACATTATTTTCCTATTATATATTTCCACATAAGCAATTGCTGTAGATGCCACAGAGATTTTATGCGATTGTGGTTGAGAAGAAATGACCAGCGGACAGTCTCTCTTCTAAGATATGGGTGACCCCAGGACACTGTTTGGAGCCCCCAGTCCAAACAGTACTAAATGCAGAAACCAATGGCAGTGTAATTGTTACATTCCCCAGCATTTATGGAATGCAGAAACGAAATCTTACAGCCTCCTTCACTTGGCCATGGTGCTCACCTTGCAGGCTTTGCTTTTCTCTTTAACATATACAAATGGTATATTGAACTGCACCCTAACTAGATAAGCAGGAAATATAAGATCTGGGCTGTGCTGCCCTTGGAACCGTCCCTTTTCCATTAAATAAATCATAAATATAATTGGGGTATTTCCCAGGTCAGCAAGCACAATGATGAATTCATTGTCACTTGGGGTATGTCTACACAGCAATTAAAAACCCACAGCTGGCCTGTGTCAGCTGACTCTGGCTCACAGAGCTCAAGCTATGGGGCTGTTTAATTGTGGTGTAGACATTAGGGCTTGGGCTGGAACCCAGGTTCTGGGACCCACAAGAGGGGAGGGTCCCTGAGCCTGACCACCACAGGGTATTGGGTGCTAAAGTGTTCACTGATGTAATAGGAAGAACAGTTCCCTTGACTGCAGGAATCATTGGGTGAGATTCTCTGGTCTGTGATACACAGGAAGTCAGACTAGATGATCTATTGGTTCCTTCTGGCCCTAACATCTGTGAAAAATCACCTTGACCTTCAGTTATTACATGCTCCACACAGTGGACAAAACATCTATTGCGTTGGGAGAGATTAGTGAAGAATTGAAGGGTTTTTTTGCAGCCCCTCCAAAATGCGAGGGTCAAATCTGACTGGTCTTTAACTCCCTGTGTGGCTCATCACACAGCGGACACCTGATAATGTTCTGCTGCACATCTTCAATTTTCCTACATTTTTAAATCTTTTCAGATGTTCCTAACTTCATTTAAAATAAGTTGTTTTTGGACTGAGATGCCTCTCTTTGCCAAATTAGAAGTTTTAAAGTTCAGCTGTTTTGAGGTTTCTTCTGACTTCCCCCACAATGAGTGTAGTCAGATTTTTTTTTTTTTAAGTAAGAAATATTTTTTTCTAATCTCTCCATTCTTAAATGGCTCAGCAGTTTTACCAATCTTTCTAAAAATGTCACCTTTTGGCAGAGACCGGCCATGGGAGTGTTCAACCCCAAAAATAAATCCTTCAGGAACTCTAAAAGTTAAATCTGGCTATTTCTAAAGGAAGCTGCTTTGTAGCCCTATCTGTAGAAGTTATCACCAACCGCTGTATTCATTAAGTTGATAATACTTATGGCATCTGCCTTATGCTTGTCACTTCTGTTTGTGTTGTCGGGTGATCAGCTGTCTTGTACTTCATGAGTTATCCAAATGGGATTTCATCTGGGCCAATCCTATATTAAACTGGGGCTAGTATTTCTCCTGTCTAAAGCATTAATTTTATCTGTGGTCAAATGTTTGATGCATCTATTGTTTCTCATTTGGAGGGAACTGTGGTTTTAGAATGTGTCCTAAGACCTCATGCCTAGATGTAGGAGACTAATAAGATGTGGGAAACTATATACACATACACAAGAATTTGCATAAACAGATCCAGTAGGGAAATATTTGCCATGATTGGACCTGTGGGAGCTGAAGTCCTTAAATGATGGTGTGGACACTGTGGTTGTGTAATGTGTTAAGTCTGCCACTGCTTGGTTTCACAGACTTTTTATCTCAAATCTATGTGTGCAAGTTTGTATGCTAACTCTGGATATTCTTGTTATCCCAAGAATAAATGGGATATAAATGTCCCATCCTTTTTTAAATTTTGTTAAATTCATGGCCTCAACTACTTCATGTGGCAGTGAGTTCTACAGTTTAATCACGCATTGTATGATAAGGCACTTTTTTGTTCATTTTGAATTTTCCACCTTTTAATTACACTGGGCGTCCCCTTGTTCTTGTGTTGAGACAAGGATAACAGATCTTTCCAATCTCCCTGAGCAGTCGTCATTTTAGGTACTTCTGTCATGCCCCCTCTTATTGGTCTCCTTTTCAAAGTAACAATCCCAGTCTTTGCAATCGCTCTTCATATGAGTCTTTTTCTAGGCCCTTGATCACTCTTGTCACTCTTCTGTGAAACCCATCTAGTTTTGTAACTAGAGATTCTCATTCTTGGAGATGAGGGGTGACCAGTGCTATACACAGTGTCCACATGAGGCCGCACCACTGATTTATATAATATTCTCTGTATTATTCACTATCCCTCTGACATTTCCTCCTCCCTTGCCCCACATATTCAGAGTTTGATGCTTCCTCTCCAGCCGCTCCTAAGGGACTGAGGAGAGTAAATGGGCCTTGCATTGTGCCTAGGAATAAGGGAAGCAGAATATTCTGTTATGGACAAGCTCTGTTGTATTGTTAGTGCACCTTGGGAAGCCGGTAGATTGGTTGTGTAAGGTGGAAGAAACATAGACAGCAAGAAAAGAGCTGAATGTGGGATTGTGCTCTGTATAAACAGATGGTACAGTTCTGCAGCTCTGATACTGACGTTATTAGTATGCTTTCATTGGAAAAGTAATGAGCAACTCCTTGATAATTTGACTGAATTAATACATTTTTCTGTAATCTGTTATTTCTCTTTGGGATCCATCTTTAGCCATGATCCTTTTTATAACTTGCACAATTTAGTTTACTTCTTAATTATCCTGAAACAACCATCCCCTTGCTTGATAGGCTCTTCCCGATGCCTGACAAACAGCGGCTACACTGGAAGTTTTCTGTCGGCAGGAGAGTCGACAAACAGTGACTACACTGCTCAACTGTGTAGTGTAGGCATAGCCTCTAAAACCTGGCTGGATTCAGCACAAAAATAAGTTTTAACTAACAATATAATTCTTTCCTCTGTTGCCCTGGGAATGTCCCCAGAATGCAACTGCAACATCGCAATTATTAGGCATCTCTTTGTTTCCTATGGTACTTGTGCTCTCACAGAATGATGCTCAAAGCAGGTCAGCAAGTAAATATCAGGAGTGGGTTTTTTATAAAGTTCAGTTAGTTAAAACTTCATTCCACTGTGTTCCACCTCACTGTAGCTTGCAGGGGGAGGAAGGGGACAACATGACACAACAGAGGTTTCAGCACACACTCATATCAGCTTCAAATCCCAATTTCATTTTGGTGTGCAGTGTTTCTTTGACTGCGCACATTTGTTCATGATAGCAGTGGTCTAGATGTTTCTTTTTTAAAATAAAAATTGAATTTATATAAATTAAATTCTTCTATTTCAATATTTTTATTTAAAAAAAAAATAAAACTAGTTCAAAAGTGACAACCTATGTGAAGACCTAAACTTAAAATCTATTAAAATAACTCTAAATTAAATACAAATAATATTAATCAGTACATACTTGTTGCCAAGTTTTAAAGAAAGTGACACCACTGAATTGGTGAAAGTCACTGGCTAAGCACTTGAAATCAGAGTTTGCTGAAGTGCTAATCTTCTGCCAGCAGAAACATCTACTACAGGTGCAGAGAGAATATTTTCTTCATTTCAGTTCATTCAACTAGTTCAGTTCAATGACTACTCATTCAAAGTTTGAGACTAACTGGGATTTGCAAAAGGATAGCTTGTTTTTCCTTTTCCAATCTCTGAATAAGAACTAGGTGTGAGAAATGAGATGTACTAGATCTAAAGTCTTGAAAGACATAGTGACAAGAGACAATCAGTTCAGTTCACTAACTGCAGATACTTCCTTTGTTTAATAAATCAGTTTTAAATGCAAGACATGTTTTGACAAACTTTTCTTATGTATCCTGCAGATTCAAGGTAGTTTTATTTAACTGAAAATTTAAAATGCTGGTTTTGTGCATTTCTACTAAAAAGAAAATGATGAATTTCTTAAACTTATTCAGATTCTTAATTTTTACTCTAAGCTAAATAGTTACCTAAATAGTATATCCTCCTGATTAGCAAATAGAAGTATCAAATTTATTGTAAAGACTGTGTTTAGTTGCAAATCAACATGCTTTAGTGGTAACCCATCAATGAGAATCAGCCCCCCCCCTTTTTTTTTTTTTTTTAAGAAAATAACTAAGTACAAATGCAAAACACTATTAAAATTAATTATTTAAATCAAAGTTTCCTGCCTGCTGATTGAAATCATGATTACAATTGGTGATTTAAATAGCTTTGATTTAAATCAGTCTCCCACGATAGACCATCGAGGGGGAGTAGCTCTGCATGTTTCTGTAATATTGGTTCTAATACCTCAGGGTAGCTATAAGTTTATTGCTAGGAACAGAGTGCCCGCACAGCCCCTGCATTACCAGAATCCACCTGGTCACTTAGAGATCCCTTGACTATGAATAGTGCTATCCGCAGTGCCAGCCTCTTAGCAAAGCCCTTGGGTTAGTATGCACTCCTCTGTGGGATGTTAATATGGAAGGAAGAGGAGGATACTGAAAGTTGTGATTTGATGTGCATGTAAAATAGTGTTTTCCAGAGCTCTGTTTTAGAAGGAAGATAGTCTCGGATAGCAGCCTTGGTTTATTTTAAATTCTAGCTCAGGTACTACTGAAGGTCTATGCAGGGTTGTGTTACTGGAAAAGGCTTAGCAGGAATACCCCTCTTGTCTATGTCGCTAGTGTGAAGCTGGCAAACTGAACACAGCAGGTACAGGACAAATGTTATTTTGTACCAGTACCCCATAAAAGAGCTGATGAAATCAATAATTCCTGGGAAACTTTTTGTATTTAGTCTGCATTGAATAGCTTGCTCTTTAGTTCAGTGACCTGTTAGGTCACAAGTATATTTCCTTTAACATATGTTTCTATAACTCTGTGTATTAATTCAGCCCTGGCAAATTTGATTTGCCCGGGCAAGTGACTTGTTTTGTTTTTGGAGGATGAGCAAAATAATCATTCTCACCCTTCCATTGTCAGTCATGGTAACAAGCAGGCTAATAGAGCTTGTCTGAGTTGTTATGACTTATTGATCTATAGAAGCTTGTGGCCATGTCTGTCCAGTACTCTGAACACTTACCAGAGGTCTGGAAGAGTCAGTACATCTAATTCTTCACCTTCTTGAGAACTGACCCATTTGTCTTTTCACAGGGGTGGTGCCTTATTAACCAGCCCAAGTGGACCAGGCTATCACATCATGCTCCCATTCATTACCACCTTCAAATCAGTGCAGGTTAGTAACTTCTCACAGGGGAGCTGGAATAGGGTGGGGTTGAATGGGATATCTGTCAAATGTGACAGTGGAGCTGGAATTTTGCCTAAATAAAGGCCATGTTAGCCAGTTCTCAGTAGCATAAGAGCACACTAGTTTGGCCCACTGATCAGATTGTAGCCACCCTCCTCTCTGATGTTGGGGTGCAACCCCTGGTATGCCGATAGTACTACAGCTTCCAGTATGCAGTATGGCCTGTAGCAGCTGCAGGTCCCAGAAATCAATGATCCATTTTGCTGCAAGAGGCCAGGCCCCGCTGCACATGGCTGTGCACTTAGTAGATCACCATGGACTACATTTGGTCTATTGCCTTTTGTTGTGCTTTGCCCTCCCCTGAACTGTTATCACTACAGTGAGTTTGGAAGGGCTGAATGAATTAATCTGCTTCACTGTGGCTAGAGGTACTGGTGGCTTCCTGACACCATGTAGTGTGGAAACACCCTGCACTGCAAATGAATGTGGGCTCCATGCTGTTTTTCCAATGGGAGCTCTTCACTGGCACAAACAAAAAGCTACTCGCTGGCCCTGGGGCTCCTGCCTTGGGACAGCTTCCGCTGTCGACACCATGTGTCTTCCCAATACTTGGGTCCGCAAGCATTCACTTTGCCGTTTGCCAGGCAGGGAGCTGCACTCCTTTTGGGCACTGAGGGAAGGAGAGGAAGGGGGAAAGACAATGGAGTTCCCTGCACCATCCCCTTCTTCCTCAACCATCACAGGGAGTGGGTGCTAGAAAAGTTCCTTCTGCTCCCTGCCTATAGCAGCCACAACCTCCAACAGCCTGAAGAGCGGTGCTCCTCCTAGTGCATCCTCCCCATTCTCAGCAACCATTACAGAGCATGACTGCTGAGCTTCCAGTGAGCGTATGGCCTGAACTGGGCTAGAAAGTTCTGCAAGGGTCTGTCTAGGGCTTGGCTGTTGACTGGTAAGTGACTGGTTTCTCTGTGAGCCCTGATTACATGTCTCTTGTTTCAGACAACATTGCAAACTGATGAAGTAAAAAACGTGCCTTGTGGGACGAGGTATGTTGCTCCTGTACGTTCTTCCTGGATGTGGCAAGCCAATGTGATAGGTCTAATTCTCAACTTGTGGCTAATTCACTCGTAGGCGCTAGTTTTGAGGGGGGTTGGATATGACAAAGTCTGTTCAGAGTGTTTGTCTGGAAACATAGTGGATATGGGTGGGAATAGTAATGGTTGCTCTTACATTGCTCCCTGCTGGGGCCAGAACTGACTTTCTGCAGTTGTCTGTGCATGAGTGCCGCTTTCTCAAGGGTGGTGTGTTCTTGTCTGTCTCTCTTGTTTTACTTTTCTCCTGTTATCTGATCCTCCTCCACTCATTCTTTCACTTAACCAACCTCTTAGTGCTTCTAGTTTGGAATTCACTCTCTAATGACAGAAGCCCGACCACCGATTTCCATGATATCCTAGGAAAACAAGAACAGCATCCCCTTGGATTGGGCTTGCACAGTTGGAATGTAGTCCCACCACCTGAAATGAACCCTGACAAAAAGCCAGGATCTGGTTCATCGCAGACTAATTGTCAGTCTGGATGGTCAGAAACTTTTTCTGAAGTAAAAGAGCAGATGAATGTTGTACAAGATGCAAACCTTGTAAGTAAAGTTTAGCACTTCAATAGCATTTAAATATCCAAGTGCTGTCTAAGCATTAGTTAAAGCAGCAGTAACAATGCATTGTGTGTGCAGTGCTTATCTTCACAAAGTATCCCAAAGTGTTTTATTTATACACATGTTCATGGAGTGTTAATGTTGCAAAATCAACCTCTTGGGTCTGGAAAACTCTAGAACTGAAAGTTTCTTCTGAAACATTAACCTAGCTATATTGCACATCCTGTATATTTTATTGCATAAGTCAGTAATAGTCCACTCGTTTCTGTGGGTCAGTTAACGAGATCCTGCCACAAAATGAAACACCTTTCTTGAATTATAGACCAATCAGCCTAACTTTGATACCTGAAAAGGTACTGGAACAAACTGTAAGCAATCAGTTTGAAAGTACCTAGAGAATAATAAGGAATACAGCAGGTCCGCGGTATATGTCAGGGTTGTGTTCTTGAAAAGGGTCACGTATACTGAAACGATGTATACTGGGGACCTGCTGGTACAGCAGTGGCATGGGCAGGAGGGGGGTTTGGGGCGCGGGGGCTTCTTCTGCTCCACCCAGCGCTTCTGCTGAGGCATGGGGAGCTTCTCCCGCTGTGTCCCGCGCTCCTGCCAGGGTGCAGGAGAGCAGAGCGGGCTTGCAAGCCCCCGCTCCCTGGCTGGAGCGCCGGGTGGGTGGTGTGGGGCAAGTGCTGGGAAAGAGGGGGCTGGATGTATACATCTCCCCCTTATCCCTTATTTTGCATATCTATCGCTGATCAGTAGGGGAACGTGTGCCGATTCACGTTGGTCTGCATATCCATAATTTGCAACTTACAGTACAGTATTGCAAACGATGGATATGTGGATCAGGACCAACGTGAATTGAAACAAGTTCCTCTATTGCTGAGCGATGGATATGCGAAACAACGGATAAGGGGGAGACGTATACCGGGGATCCCCTGTAGCCAACATAGATTTGTCAAGAACAAAATCATGCCAAATCAACTTACTTGCCTCCTTTGACAGGGTTACTGGCCTACTACAGAGTGGGGAAGCAGTAGATGTGATGTATCTTCATTTTAGTAAGGCTTTTGGTTCAGTCTCACATGACATTCTCATAAGCAAATAAAATTACTATAAGGGTACAAAACTGGTTGAAAGACCGTACTCAGAGTAGTTATCAGTGATTTGCTATCAAACTGGGAGGGTGTATTTGGTGGGGCGCCACAGGAGTCAGTCCTGGGTGCAGTAGTAATCCAGTATTCTCATTAACTACTTGGATAATGGAATGGAGATAGGGTGACCAGATATCCCGATTTTATAGGGACCGTCCCGATTTTTGGGTCTTTTTCTTATATAGGCTCCTATTACCCCCTCCACCCCCGTCCCGATTTTTCACATTTGCTGTCTGGTCACCCTAAATGGAGAATATGCTTCTAAAATCTGCAGATGACACCAAGCTGGGGGGAGGGGTTGCAAGCACTTTGGAGGAAAGGTTTAGCATTCAGGATGACCTTGACAAATTAGAGAAATTGGACTGAATTCAACAAGATGAAATCCAGTAAAGATAAGTGCAAAATGCTTCACTAGGAAGAAAAATCAAATGCACATCTACAAAACGGGGAATAGTTATGTAAGTGGTAGTACTGTTGAAAAGAATCTGAGGGCTGTAGTGGATCACAAATTGAATGAGTCAGCAATCTAAGGCAATTGCAAAAAAAGACTCCTCTTCTGGGGTATATTAAGAGGAGTGTTGTATGTAAGACATGGAAGGTAATTGTCCGGTCCACTCAGCACTGGCGAGGCCTCAGCTGGAGTACTGTCCCCATTTCTGGGCTCCATGCTTTAGGAAAGATGTGGACAAATTGGAAAGTCCAGAGAAAAGCAACAAAAATGATAAAAGGTTTAGAACACCTGACCTGTGAGGAAAGGTTAAAAAAAAAAAACTGGGCATGTTTCATCTTGAGAAAAGATGACCGGGGGGCGGGGGGAACCTATAACAGTCTTAAAATATGTTAAGGGCTGCTGTTGTCATAACGAGGACTGTGATCAGTTGTTCTCCATGTTTAATGAAGGTAGGACAAGAAGTAATGTGCTTAATCTTTAGTGAGGGAATTTAGGTTAGATATTTAAGAAAAACATTCTAACTATAAGGGTAGTTAAAACTCTCGAATAGGCTTCCAGGGGAGGTTTTTGAACCCCCATCTGTTGGAATTATTATTATTTATGCAGGGTGTTACCATGGCACTAATTTAACCATAAATTCCTGTATTAAATCCAAAGGCCACTTATACAATTCCTGTAAACATTCCTTAAAAAGCCTAAATAATCAATGTACTACATCCAGCAGTAACAAAACATTTATAAACGTTTGATCAAGATACTTACAAACGGGCTAAACCCTGGGGTGCTTAGACTTGTATTGGTTGGCTCCAGCATGGTCAGGCAGGTATTAGCAATCTTTGAGTTTACTTTTTATACCCTTCAACAAATAAGTGATGTCATTCCCAATTACGAATTTTAGCTAAAAACCCATTTGAGACAGTTGCTCCTTATTTCCAATCTTAATCTAGATAAGATTTACAATTTCCTTTCTTCCCAAGGCCTTTCCTCCCCTCCTTGCTCACCCACAATTTGTCCATTGCCTCTCTGTTCACATTGGCTTTAACACTGCTGTGTGGATTGGGAAAGGCCATGTTGGCTCACTTTGAGACAGAGTCATCGTTTTATCTGCAGTCACCCCCATTGGTCAGAGGCCTTCTTTTTAGAACTTCCCCTTATTTCATTAGTTATTCTTTGAACCAGACATCATCCTTACTTCATTCCTTCTGGCCTTATGACTCGTTATTTTCAACGCCTTCCTTCTACCTGCTAATCAGGGCCTTTCTTTACAACATATCTATTTCCTTAACTAAATTCAAGCTAACTCTAATTCTTTAGTTTGTATTTATCCTACATTCTCTGCCTTAAAAACCTACATGCTATGTGGGTTTTACTACATTAAGCATTTTAAACATAACTTTTATGATTTTTGCAGCATCTTACGTAACCATTAAATTTGACCATACAAAATCAAAGTTTGTTACCACAATTTACATTAACTACCCTAGCTTTAAATAACAGTAGTTACCATGGATATAATCGACTTTGTTTAGGCTTGTTCCACTGCCAGGGGCTAGTTAACTCCTGAATTCCCTATTCTTGGCTATTAATATTTTAAGATCCTGGCTCAGGGGAAGAATAGGATGCCCACACTTGGTACTGCTTTCAGAGTGTCCTCTTGTAATCTGAATTCAGCTTGTATTTTAGTTACAGTGGATTTTGTTGTGAAACAAAACATTAGCCACTTGGAATAATACTCTGGGTCCACTCAGTGGTTTATTTCCAGCCTCCACACAATATTTACCATTCCTGGCATAAGAGGTTTTCACTTCACCAGTTCCCCAGGGTCTCAACTGCACTGTGCAGATTGGAGATGACTCCCCCAGAGTGAGCCCACATGCTGGCAACGGTGTCTGTAAGACTTTACAGCTGCTGCAGATGTAGGTGTCCCCCAGAGTGAGCAACAGAACAAGGCCAAGGCTTGCCAGACCTTGTCATTATTTTGCAACAGTATTTGAAGAGAAACAAACTCTTTTAAAAACTTATGGGTTAGTGTCTTCCAGTACTCCCAGTGGTAGCACTCTAATAATGGTTTGAACGTGGTGTTCTGCAGTTATTGGATGGGATAGTATGAGTGGGATAAGGAGTACTATACCAAGTTTTTAATTTCTCTGTGGTGATGAGGGCAATTTACCTTGCTCTATATGAGTGAAGATGGCCTTGATTTTTGTCTATATGTTATGGCCCTGGTTATTGGCCTGCTTTGATCTTTATTAGTTTGGTTATCTATTTCATCTACTTTATCCTGTACTTCCTTAAACAAATTAACTATGTCATGCATGTTATATACATTCTAAAGTTCTTAATATGTTCTTTGCTGTGCTCATTCATTAGACTCAATAGGTCCACAGCCAACGTGTGTTGGAATGCTCGGTTGTGTTCCCGTGGATTCCACCTGAATCCAGCTTGAAACCACCGTGTACAGCACTGATGGATAGGCTCCATCAGTTTTGTCTTTGAATTGATTCAGGTGCCTTTTCCTCTACATTTCTGTCAAGAAAGCCTTTCTAATAGTCCTCTATCATTTTGCCATACAGTGGCCAAACCCTGGCGCAGACAACCCTTTTGTCAAATTCAACAACACAGGTACATATATAAATTGAAAATCATTGCACAGCACTTCTTTAAGGGGCCTTAATACCAATTAATTACTGGGTCCTACCTCCACCTTATAGCATTGTGAGTTTTTATTTTTTCTCCCTCTGCCCCTCCCCCAATGTACGGTATTTGTGCCACCTTTATTTCTGCCCTTCCTGATTCTCGAAAGGGCACATATCAATAAGCCCTCATTTGATTAAATTTTAGCTGAATAGCATCTACTCCTCGATCCTTGTTTTTTGATCTTCTATTCATACCAGATAAACTGCAGGGTTGGCTTTTTGTATTATATAGTAGGCCCCCCCCTTGGTGCCGGAAATTTTTTTTTTTCCCCCCCCCCCCCCCCCCCCCGATGTTCACTGCACCATCACTCTGTCCCCTACTTGCCAATCTACACTTTGGGCTGGTTTGTTAAAGTATGCCATCATTTTGGCATGAACCTGCCCCTGTTGCTGTGCCTGGATAAATCCGTTTTGTTTTCCCTGGTGGATAGCTTTTAGCACAAACCAGGCAATTGTTAACATGAATTTTTACATCTTTTTTTACAATGGGGCCACCACGCTGCCTTAATTAGTCACTGATAAGTGGTCTCGGCATTTTGGTGGGCCATCGATAGCACATCATGCACCAGTCTTAACATTTTCCTGTTAAGGGGCTGTGGTGGAACTTTCCCTGGGTAGGAGTGATTTTACCATTTAACTCCCCAAGCATTACTTTCTGTGTAGGAGGATATCTCTGGTCAGATTCTTGCAATGTTACTAAATCAATGGTTTTTGCCTGTGCTCAAATGGTAAAAGCAAGAACTGGATAATCGGGCATGGGACCACACCAAAGCATGGCTATTAGCAGCTTCATTCACTCTGTTTTTCTTGCTCACTTCCCCATGTCTGGCATGAGCTTTTACTTTATCCAGATATACCACTGAGTTAGCCCATTTACCTGCTAGTTCCCACATATAGGACAAAAAGGCTTGATAGCATAAAGGCTTGTAATCTGCACTGCAAAATGAATTTGCACTACACCAAGGGAGGTTGTTGTTAAGGCATCACAGACCCTTACAGTCTGGACATATTACATTAGCTGGTACTTGTCCTTTATTCCTGAGTGATAATGCCTCTGCTACAGCAGCCAGTACAGTATACAGTGTGTGAACTACATCTGTGTTGCACAGGTTCACCCTGAACCGAGAGAGCCCAAACCATAAATTCTGTGACGGGTCCCTTTTGGTATTAGGACAACCCACTAGCATATATTGTCAGATCCTCAGAGTGCAGCCCGTCAGAATTTAAATGTATGTACTGCACATGGATAAAAGGGATAGGGGCCCCTCGTGAGAGGGAATTTCTCTAGGACACTTGTATGGATTACCATTAATGAATAGTCCTGCTGGCAAAGGTGAGGGTTGTTTGAGGACAGACTTCAGTTTGGTGCTCTTCCAGCAGCAGGAACCACAGTGTCAGTCTAGGACTAGACTGTACCGTTTTTAATTTTACCAGACAGAAGACACTGTAGAGGATGAAGAGCAATGTACATTTTTATGCATCCCAACCCTACCAGATATCTGAAAAGTTCACAGCAAAAATTGGTTTTCATAGGGAGTAGACTGCTTTTCAACTCCATTGAGTACTCTGGAAGCGTAAGCTTTCTCTATCACAATAGTTCTGAGTTAACGCAGTTGAAATGGCTGTGTCCTTGGTTGCTACAAACAATCCAAAAGGTACAGTTGCTTAAAACATGCCTAAAAAGCCTATAATAAGCAATTTACTATATCCAACAGTAACAAAACATTTATACACATTTGATCAAGATACTTAAATGGGCTAAACCCAGGGATGCTTAGACCCATATTGGCCAGCTCCAAAATGGTCAGGTAGGTATTAGCAATGAACCCTTTTAAGAGTTTACCCTTCAAGTTCACCCTTATTTCCAGTCTTTATCTAGGTAAGATTTACAACTTCCTTTCTTCCCAAGGCCTTTCCTCCCCTTCTTCTTGCTGACCCAACAGTTTGTCCATTGCCTCTGGGTTCACATAGACTTTAACACAGGTGTGTGGATTGAGAAGAGCCATGTTTGGCTCATTTTAAGACCGATCTTTTTTCACATCTATCGGTCAGAGGCCTTCTTTTTAGAAAAACTTCCCCTTATTTCATTAGTTATTCTTTGAACCAAACATCCTTCCTACTTCATTCCTTCTGGCATTATAACTCATTATTTTCAATGAATTCTACTTGCTAGTGACAGCCTTTCTTTACAACACACACATTTCCTTAACTAAACTTAAGTTAACCTTAATTTTTTAATTTCATATTTATCCTACACTATCATTAGAAGTTTTTATTAACAGGTTGGACAAACACCTCTTAGGGATGGTCTAAGTTTAGCACAGCGGGCTGGACTTGATGACCTCTCAAGGTCATTTCCAGCCCAACATTTCTATAATTCTCTAACCTCCCGGTACATGGTTCTATGTGTTCCATTCTTCTGTTGTCATTTCAAAACTTTGTTTTGACTCATCACTCCAGTTGTGTTGCTCTCATACATGGTAGCTAACAATGTGAAGTGTCAGAGGAGGAGAAAACATTCTCAGTCAAGCTGTGGACCAGACTTCCAAAGGAGATTAGCTTCATCCAGAGTGTGACTGCTCTTGGCTCATTGCAAGATTCTCCCTTTTGGCAAAGCATTTCCACCAATACTGGCACAGTAGTGATTTTATTTGTGAATGTAATAAACATGATATACTTGTGTTATATTCCAAGAAAAGTCACCTTATTCAGGGAGGGGGGACAAGCAGAAATCCTCATGAGGTTCACAGGAAGCCTGACCATGGAGATTCAGTCCACAGGGGAAAAGCTTAGATATACAGTGTTGGGCCCTACAGACAAACTAAACGCTTCCCAGATATGCCTGAACAGCTCATCATGTTATCTAAGATATGGAGTATCTACTAGGAAAGGCTCTGAGGACTATAGCTGGAGAGAGTAGTACAAATGATTAACAGAAATGTCTGGATTTAGCAATATTAATAATGACCAAAGGAACATCAAATACTACTTATGTGCAATGTAATTGCAGTTGCAGGGGAAACTGCTTAAGGGGACAAGCTTGAAAATCTCATTTCCATCAGCAGAGTTTGTACCTTGACTCTAGTATAGTTAAAAGTAAACTCTATGATGCCTGTAACTGGCAGATGCAAGCAAAACAAGCCTTTCCCCTGTATTTTCAATGTATGTACTGTGCGTGTGACAGCTCTTGTGCCGGGTCAGTGTTGCTGGGCTGTTGGCCCATTGCAATTCCTATCTCATCATTAGCATAGTGAGATCACTGTTCTGTAGGGAGAGCATGTGCACGCTCTGTCTCAAGGACTACGGGAAAGTGTGAACCGATAGCAGCAGCAAAGCTGAAACAGAAGAGGCAGCTGGTAGGTGTACACTCAGAGAAAAGGAGAGAGCCCAAGCATGTTTTGGGACCACCCAGAAGGCTTTTCTAAATATCAACAGCAGAGCAGTAAATCTTTACAGTGTTTCTTAAAATAGAAATTTTCCAATAATTCGGCCATATAAATTGAAGGGAGATCCTACAGGAAAACTGTTTTTTGCAGTTAGTCAAGTTTAGAAAAAATAAAATAAAATAAAATAAAATATATATATATATATATATATATATATATATAATCAAGTTGACAGTGTCCCTTTTAATTACTGGAATTTCCTATCTCTTGAGAGCTTGACTTTTCCAACTTAACGTGAGAATATAATTTAAAGCACTGCACACCTTCCAGCTTCTGCCATAACTGAGGCAGGGTTCCAGCAGATAACAACTTCATTCACTGTCCAGCCCTGGTTCATGCACAGAGCATGTTCCATCCTGAGCACCGAAGCAGGATTTCTATGGAAAAAACAGTATGGAATCATGTAACTAAAGACTCTGTGACAGTGCATATGCACAAGGGAGATGAATTAAGGCTGCACAAGCAACCTTAATTCTGGCATTTCCTAACTTATAACTGTTTGACTTTCATTCTTTTATCATAGTTCTTTGCGTGAAAGGAACTAGGATTTTTATAAGGAGCACATGGAGTGTGGGGGTACACATTCCATTATGTGGAATCAGATTGACCACAGCAGTGTCGTCTGTGGGGTCTGAATGCAGGAACTTCAGATCACAGCAAAGACCTCTTCCCCTTGAGCTAAAGGAATAACTGGTAGCATTAGTAAGCTATTATCCTCTGCAGACTAGTCACTCCCAGGAAGAGGATGCATGTTTGCTAGGCATCAGAAAAATGTTGAAAATCAGGATTTATAGGTTCTGGTTTTGGCTTTGGCGGTCCAGTGGTTATAGACTGCATAGCCAAGTACACATTTGGCAGATTCATTCTGAGCTTCATTGTGGATGAGATTTAAATCTGCCATATTGGAGACCTTGATTCTATTCTTATCTCTACTTGAAGTGTGACCTTATGCAATGTCTGTAACTTCATCTGTAAAATGGGGGAATATTCGCTTGCCTCACAGGGTAGGAGGTCTGAGGCCTTGTTCAGTATTGAGGGTTGTGAAGTGCGTAGGACCAGGCAGTGGAAGAGCTAGTTTTTGTTTTTTGTTTTTTTAAAAAGCTAAACTTTTTAATAGTTGACAAAACTGCCCATTTTTTTCACTAACCTTGTTCTTAAAACTGGCTGATGTTGTTGAAAGTTTTAAAATAAATTCAGTCTGAGGCAGAGAGCAAGGCTGAAAGTTTGTCAAGATAGTTAGGCTTGAACTTGTGCTCTCTTGGCTCCAAGGCCAGTGTGCACCCTCCTAAGCTAAAAGATATTTTCATGTGGTAGATGGGCAGGCATTCCCTAGGCTACAACACATTTTGAGGTGGCTGGCTGCTCACCAACGCTTAGGAGCATGAGCAATGCAATTAGAATACTTAGAATATTAAGGAGCAAGAGAAGAACAAGGTCTGCTACATGTGTTGCAGTGGGTGATTTTCAGAGGCCAAATATCTATCTGTGTCCGTGGGGTAAAGCATCTCTCAGGATGACCCACCTGCCAAATTTCAAGTTCCTTCTCCAAGCCAGGGAGGAGCTAGAGTTGTTTAAAAAGTTTAATATTTTTTAATAATTGACAAAACTGCCCATTTTTTTCACTAACCTTAAAAATGGCTGATTTTTGTTGAAAGTTTTAATATAAATTCAGTCTGAGGCAGACAGCAAGTTGAAAAGTTTTAGTCAAGATTGTTAATGTTGGATAAAGGTTGAAGTACGTACTATCAGAGATTGAAGTGTCAGAAGAGGTGCTAGGGCAAGTTGGTAATTTTAAAGAGCAGTAAGGTACCAAGCCCAGTTGGTACATCCAAAAGTTTTGAAGAAGCTTGAGTATGAAATGACTGAGCTGCTAACAATGGCAGGTGCTTGTGCATGTTAGGATACTGAAGGAATGGGATGGAGAATAATGCTGCGAATGTTATAATGTCATTATATAAATCAATCTGGATATTGTGTGCAGCACTGGTCACTTCATTTTAAACAAAGATGATAGAAATAGCGGGAGCTCAGAGAAGGCCAGCGCGAATGCTTAAGGGCCTGGAAAATCTCTCATTTGAAAAGATTGGGATTGTTACCTTGGAAAGCAGATGAATAAGAAGGGATGTGATAAAAGTGCATAAAATAATGAATGGTCTAGAGAAAGTAGATTGGGAACTTTTGTTCTCCCTGCCTCCTAACACAAGACCAAAGGGACATTAAATGAAACATGGAAAAAAGAAAATATTTTTCCACACACTGCATAATTAGACAGTGGAACTTGCTGCCACGGGATATTGTTGAGGCTAAGAAATTAAGATTCAAAAAGGGATTGAACATACATGAATATCTGAAACTGCTATAACTAATTCTTACAAAAAAGGCATTGCAGTGGAGATAAAGCTTCAGTCATTAGCATTTAAGCCACTCTCCAATGATCAGGGATGAGGAGACCTTCACTGGGGGAAGATTATGCCTCCTCTGTCTACTCTGGGATTCTTGCAACTTCCTCCAAAGCAGCTAATGCTGGCCACTGTCATACCCAGGCTACTGGGCTAGATGGGCCATGGGTGTGATCCAGTCTGGCAATTCCTGTATTCTTAAAGTTTGTCAAAATTATAAACAGGTTTATAATGTAAGGTGTTGAACAATCTTATCTCTCGGTGCCACAGTGCATTCAGCCATGTTTGTGTAAAACTGAAAATCTCTGAATATAATAAAGCCTCAAATCTGTGGCCTACATATGTGCAATATGGCCAAGTTTAATTGCAGGAGAGACTTACACTTTTTGCATTTCCTGACTCTGGAGTGCTTCATATTGTATTAACTGAGAGGATTTCCTAAAGAAAAATCATCCAGATCATATTGATCAAAGAGTTCACAGGTTCAGCCAGCGGAACCCATGATATCATAAACAGGAGTTCTTCATTGTTGGGGCTGTGCTTAATCACTTTCTGACTCAGAAGTTCTCTTTCCTACAGGCACCCACCCTTGACAGACCTAACTCAGTCCCCTCCCCGGTGCCAAATGATGCTTGTCAATTCCTCGCTGTGAAACATTCTCATTTGCAGTGCTTGTAAACCCCTATCATCGTGGAGCCCTTAAATGGGAAATCCTTAAAAAGAACCGAAAAATTAGCACATGTGGAATTGCCAAATGTAACAGTGTATAACTCAAACTAATGAACTGACTTCCTTCAAACTTGGCTTGTCTTTTAAGTCTCAGTAAGATCTGCAAAGCAAGCCAAGGCTGAAGTTTGCAATAAGAGCCATGCTTGAGTTATCTGAGCACAAAAATTCAGCTTGGAATATACAAGATCAGTGTTTAGTGTTTATACTTTTGTGATTCAATAATGGCTTAGCTCATTTGCTAAAGCTTTCCCTCCAAATATTACTTTTGAACTGAGAGAAAGCATGGGAGATCCTAGCCCCAAAGGAATATGTGTTTGAGAAAGTTATGAGCTTCTGGAAAATGTGGGTTGGAAAATAGAATTTAGAACTTTCCCTTTTCTGTAGTGGATGGTACTGGTTCTCTGTGTGATAAATACAGCTTTAGTTGGTGGGATTTTTCTGTTATGAATCATATTAAAAAGTGAAGGACTTGAGGGGGAAGGACTTGACCAGCTAGGAACAGAAGCATGGCAGAGCAGGTTAGCTACTTAACAGCTTTTGGGAAAGCCTGCAGCCTGTACTTGATTGTACTTCTGGTGCCGTCCCTTAAGGGGTCTCAGGGTGCTGTTCAAATGCTAATGAATTAAGACTCTCAGCCCCTTGTGACTTAGGAAAGTATTACAGAGGGAACACAACTTACTCAAGGTCATGCCATGAGCCATAGCAGAGTTGGGAATAGAGTTCACATTACTTCGCTCCCAGTTTTGGGCGTTAGCCGGAACACCACGCTAACGTAGTCAGCAGTGTGTCTCGTCTGGCATGGTGTGACAAGTTGTGACAGTAATCTTTTTGTAGCATGGCATCTATTGAGCTCAGTTCAGCCTTGCTGCTTGTTGCAAGTGGCCTTACGTATGGGCCTGTTTGGAGTCACTAAATGTGTGCAATTTGTGCAGACAGAATTCTCTACTTCTTTCAGCAGGTATTCTGTCCTAGTCTGTCTCCCATCTGTTTCTTTTTTTCCTAGTGCTAACAGTTGCATGGTCATTCCAAGGGCATTTTCCTTTTCTTATTCACATCTCTGTCTAAACACAGTGAGGAATCCGAAGGAAAAATGAAAGTGCACTGGGGTCATCCTGGAACTCACTTTATTGATTCACACAGGAGTGAAATGCCAGATATTAAGATGGGATTTATTGCCATCCGCAGTCTTCCAAGACAGCCTGGAAAAACAGTGTGTGCTGGGTAAAAAGTCAACTCTACAGATCTCCAGCAAACTCCACTAAGAAGGATTGTTGGACTCTGAATTGGGGCTGCTGTGAATATCTGTCCATGTAACTCACAAAGCTTATTTTTTTTATAGTGGTGGGGTTATGATCTACATTGACCGAATAGAAGTTGTGAATATGTTAGCACCATATGCAGGTATTTACTCTTTCCTGTTTCATCAAGCAATATTATACCTGACCATGTATGTCTGTTGGGGCAATGGAATAGTCTCCCTAGGGAAGAGGTGGAAGTCCCATTGCGTGGGACATCTAAAACTTGCCTGGCCAAAGCACTTGTAAATAGGTTGTATTGAACACTCCTGGGTGAGAGGGTGGGATACACATGGCCTCCCTTCTGTTTTTATGGATTTTGCCTTTTGACCAGGATGTTTTATCTAGTTCTACCTGAGATTCACTAATTTGTGCTGAAGACTTGCACCTACTCCCAGCCCATGCTCAGACAGGGAAAGCCTTGCTTTCAGAACACTTCAGCACCGAATGCACTCCTCATGTACTGAGCCCTTTGAAAATCTGGCAACTTATTTGTCAGTGGGAGCTGGGCTTTTTTGGAAAACTGGCTCCAATTGTGGGTGTCAACCACTTGTAAATGTGGCCCATAGAGTCCAAATCCAGCTCAACTTCTAGATAGTACTTCTTGTGAATGCCCTAGACTGCTTGGCAGGTGCCCTGGTTAAAGATAATTGACCCCAGAAGAGAAAAGGCACTGATGCCAAGCTGTTGACAGGGTGTTCAGCACTCGACTGCTGTCACATCCTGCTGGTTCTACTTCTCTCATGTGTCACTCAGAAGGGGATCAAGAAAGTGTTTGGGCTGAGCTTCTCTGGCTCTACCTGAGGCACATGATTGAGGCATCATTGCCGTAGTTCCCTGGTGACTCGAACACAGTACCCACCTACTACACTTGTCCCATTCTAGAGCACTTGGAGATACTCATTGTAGGGTCACTCTTCTAAGTGCTTGAGCTTTTTAAAGCCTTTCCTTCAAGTAGCCTGGCATCCAGCAAAGGCCAGGGAACAGCGAAGAAGGATGGCTTTGTGCTTAAGGCCCTGGACTTGAAGCCAGGAGAACCGGGTTCTCTTCTGGTGCTAACACAGGCTTCCAGTGTGACTTTGTGCCACGTCCCTGTCTCTCTTTGGCCTCTGTAGGCCACTTATAGCATGGGTAGAATGAGGCTGCACTATCTTGTATGGTGGCTGGGAGATGCCATGGTTAATGTTTATAACAGGGGTAGGCAACCTATGGCACGTGTGCCAAAGGCGGCACACAAGCTGATTTTCAGTGGCACTCACACTGCCCGGGTCCTGACCACCGGTCCGGGGGGCTCTGCATTTTAATTAAATTTTAAATGAATCTTCTTAAACATTTTTAAAACCTTATTTACTTTACATACAACAATAGTTCAGTTATATATTATAGACTTATAGAAAGAGACCTTCTAAAACCGTTAAAATGTATTACTGGCACGCAAAACCTTAAATTAGAGTGAATAAATGAAGACTCGGCACACCACTTCTGAAAGGTTGCCGACCCCTGGTTTATAAGGTGCTGGAGGGTGCTAGAGAAGTTCAGAAAGCTTCATGGAGTGTAGCTCTGTGCAGGTCTTGCCTTGAAATGTGGGGGGTCTTGCAGAAGATGGGCAGTCATGTAGACACAGTGGTGTTCTAACCTCATTGCTTGCATTTATTTGCTATGTTGACTTAACATTACTGTAATGGACTTTATACGTGAACAGACAAAATGGTGCCCGCTTTTGAGAGAGTGCAGAGCTAGTGAAGTTACTGCATGTGTTGTTAAATAGGGATGTGCACAGCTGAGGGGACTTTCCTTTGTTGGGAGCAGCATCCCGTTTATCTCCTGTTTATAAACCAGTTACTCTTGGCTTGGTCCTCACTCTCAGGCTGACAGCTGTTTGCAGCCTTCGTCCCTCAGAGGAGTGCATTAAACCTGAGCATTGCAGGAATTGCCTACCTGATTTTCCAGATAGCAGGACAAAACTGCAAAACTGAGTATTGCTCACATCAAGTTGCTCCAGACAATTAGAATGGGGGCAAAAGTAGAAAAGCAGAATCTGAATATCTTTATACTACATCAGAGCAGCCGTCCTACAGCAGCTATAGCATAGGTTGGCAATACCACTTCCATTCTCCTTATCCTGATGCTGTTATGGCTCCCCTCACCAGAGAATCTGATTCTAACCCCATGTTTCCACACTCCCCCAGACTGGAATTTTCCAGGCATGGTTTGTCCGAAGGTGAATGAGCAGGTGCAAACAAACTGTAAAGAGATTGACTGCCTCTTGATCTTGAAATCGTTTGGACTTTGAAATGGCAAGCTTAGTTTGCAAAGAGCCCACATTCAAAAGAACTTAGTTTGCTTAGTTTGGGGGGGCAAAAACTGCAGAACAAGCACATGTAACAAGCTCAGCTACTCAAAAGCTGGCAAAGCTTACAAGTTTTTGAGCAAGGTAGAGGAGCTTGTGAAGGCAGCACGCTTGGCCTAAGTCTTCTGTTGCTCCACAGGGTCACCAGTTGTGGAACAGGAAAGTGAAATCCCTGCTGCTGCAGCCTGTGGAACATGTGAGTTCCACAAGAGGAAAAACCTCTGGTTTTTCCCCTTCAAAGCAGGGAAATGTAATGCTGGGAACTAGTGTTACTGCAGCATTGAGAAAGGAACACCCGCTTGGGTGTCGGGGAGTCACAGCATCTATTAGGCCTGTATTCTGTATTCAGCACTGCCTGTTCCTGTACATGGCTCATGGCAGACTTCCCTGTTTTGTTTGTTGTTGCAGACCATAAAGCAGGGCTGTGCAATATTTTTATCTGTGCATAATTATCCTACTCGTCTAAGTTTGGTTTGGACAATCTAGAATTGAGGTTATCTTATCTTGTGAGTGCGAGGGCTGTTAGAATGGCTATGTAGACTGAAAAGCATTGTTCTCCTGCCGCGTTAGTGTTGCCCTGTGGTAACTCTCTCTTTCCTCAGTGTACGATGTTGTGAAGAACTACACTGCAGACTACGATAAGACCCTGATCTTCAATAAAATTCACCATGAGCTGAATCAGTTCTGCAGTGCACATACCCTCCAGGAAGTGTACATTGAGCTGTTTGGTAAGTATGTGGGGACCAGGGAGTATACAACAAATGGAAGTTTAATTCAATAGGCAGCTATGCCTCTGCCCACGATTGTCAAGGGTCTCCATTCACAAGTGTCCATTAGGAAGCCAGAGTTGTGCCGAGATCACCATCAAGAACAGTCTCCTTGAGATGGCACAGTTCACTACAGTTATTCTAAGTCCTTATCAATGCAGGTTATTTCATTGTTCGTGTGATGTCATATTGTGGGTTTATGGGGTAACAGTAGCTGTTAACCCAGAACTGAACTTTGGATATAAGATCAAAGCAAAGCCTGTGTAAGTGGTCATACCTGTCATCACTGCAGCAAAAGGAGGCTCCTGGAAACAGATGTTTGGAATGTCACACATTACTCAGACCCTTGCATCATTGCTAAATGAGTCTTCATCACCACCTTGGAATCCTCCTTTGATTTCTGTGTGGAAGAAATGGAAGGGAGTTGCTTTCAGTCCTTTTGTCTCCCCTCTGCTCCTGACCCCAAAATGAGACCTTTTGCCCCTCCCTAGTCTCTTCACAAGTTGCAGGTGTTGGTGTGTTGTGTCTTGGTTTGACACCTGAGTTCTGGATGCATGTCACCCATCCTCTACTAGTACCCCAGTCAGGGCAGAGCTTACGAAGCAGCATCTGGGGGATGGTTGCTTTTGGAAGGGCAGGGCAAAGGGGGTTCCTGGCATGGGAAAACTGGCTGGATCAGGACTTGACTCTGTGAATGTAAATCGGTGTGTGCAGCACAGATACGCTAAGGCTGAGTGGGCTCAATAAATATCCACGGTAGAGAAGCTTCCAAATGTTATTTGCAGATTATCTTTAAGCCTTTGGAAATTGGCTAATTCCAAAGGAGGAGTGTCCTGGGGAATGATTGGTTTCCAAGCCTGCTGGCAGATGGGGATGGGCATTGTTCATCCACAAAGGCTTCCCTTTGCTGATGTGCATGGGCCCCTGTTGTCAGCTCGGGCAGTAAAGCTGTAACGAGTGGGAGGGGGTGTTGTAGAGTGCTCCAAAGATGGCCAGGCTTTGGCTCAATCTTACTTCCCCAGTAGCTTGATTCACAGCTTGGCATCCTTGACAAAGACTTTATTTCCAGCTCCAGTGCTTCATCCTAGGCCTCATTAGCTGCACTTTCCCCAAAGAGTACAGCTGTATTGGAGGGGTGGTGGCTGGAGAAGTAGATTGTATTGTAGGTGGGTCCTGATCTCTCCAGGGCCTTGCAGGTTTAAGGCCAGAGCATCAAACTGGCATTGGCGTCAGTGTGACCAAGGGATGGTGGAAGGCAGGCTTGTTCCATGTGGTATTTCCTGCTGTGGCATTGAGCTGGGGCAGTCTGCACAGAACAGTCAGTGTCTTGGGTCTACATCAGCACTGGCTGCAGTGAGCTTGCTAGTGGGGGAGCCAGCCTGGAAGCAACCAGCTTGTGAATCACTGTGTTGAGTTCTCCTCCTGGAGAGGTGAGGGGGAACAGGGTTTCCAGTGAGTTGTCGACGGATGCAGGCATTTCTCACGGTGCTGATTAAAACTCAGTGCTGAAAGTCCCAGAGAACAGCAGGTGAGAGGGACATTCAGCATCAAACTAAACATAGAGGTTATCTCCAAAAAGCATACATATAGAGCTCCCACTGCCACAGTGGCAGGCCTCCATGTGGTGCAGCGGTCCAGGCACTGGGCTGGCAATAGTATGCCCATGACCCCAAGTGTGCACATAGCACTGTGGAATCAGGAGGCAGGCAGCATATTGCAGGGGTTTGCAAAGTTCTTTGTCCTTATTTTGTACTGTCTGGATGGACCTTCCCTGCTGAGTGATGTATCGACACTAATCACTACATGCACGTTAGCTAAATTTTACAGCGCAGGCTGCAGGGTTGCTGAATCTCTCTTGTCCCTTGAACACAGATCAGATTGATGAGAATCTGAAGCTGGCCCTGCAAAAAGAGCTGAATGTCATGGCGCCAGGTCTCACCATCCAGGTAGGCTCCTTCCTAAAGGGAAACTCTTCTATATTTCACTCCCATAAAGCTTACAGTTGAGAAGGGATTGAAATCATTTCCTGCTTCCACATTTCATATGGCTTTCAATTAAGTACTACGCGCATGCCAATTTGCTCTCTGGGAGGAACATCTTCTTGTTCCCCATGCCAACTGCTACCACTTCTGTACAACCTTCAATGTGATTACGTGGATTACATTGAAATGTGCAGCCGCATCTAGCAGAGAAGTGTTGTAATTCTACGGGTCAGCTTCCCCAGCATGTTTTTGCATAGAAGCGTTCTTTCTCAGCAGATTTGCAAAGCTTGGGCCATTCTAGCCACCTCGGCTTTTCCCAAAACCCATTTAGGATTTAGATGTTGCCCTTTTTTCCATGGAAAACTTGTCATGATGGTCAGAAAAGAGAAACTATGTGAAAGAGAGAGAAGTGGTCCTTTCTTTCTGCACAGCTCTGCATGTGTTAGTTATATCTGCAAACACATTAGTGACAAAAATAAGTTCTTACTACTTCTGTCATCCCTGCAGAGCCAACCCAGCTCTGAGAGGGTGAGCGGGAGTCTGTCCCAGCCTACTCATTATCAGCACACTTGTTAAAGGTAACTTGAAGAGGAAAATTGGGCTTGTTCCTCTTGTGTGTCTTTGTCATGTGTACAGAGGGAGGCTGTTTCCAAAAGACTTTTTTCTGCTTGCATTTTACATTAGAAATCAGGTTCCATCTATGCTGCAAGACTCTGTGATGGCTGAAGAACCTGTGAGCAGTCACTTGAGAGGCCCCCATTCTGATACCCCATCACAAGAATTAAACAAGTGAAAGTTGAGCTGGTGGGAGGGGTCACTCATTCTACTTTGCTTGTTTTTGTTACCAAATTTAACTTGTCCAATTAATATTTTGAGTGGAGGGAGCCTATATTAAAAAAATCTATGGCCTCAGCCCTTCCATTGGGTGTGAAGAGATCACAAAAAACATCCTTCCACCTCACAGCTTGTCTTTGCGATTGCACAGTACCTGTAGAGAGTGACAGATTGTGGTAAGCATCATGTCACAATCAACTTTGGAAGAGCCCTGAGGCCTTTCCTTTCCTAACCACCTAAGCCATCCAGATTTAACAGGCCTGATATTTTTAAGGTAAAAAGCAAGCAGGAAAAACCCTCTTTAAGTTTTAAAAACCAACACTTTCCGACCCTCTGTATCCATCAAAAAGGGTACAAGCACGGTTTTAAAAGTTCTTTGCAGGTCACCATTAACTGAATTTAAATTGCAGAACTAAATCCTGTTCTCAGACATGTGCTATCCTATTGAAGACAACTGAGGATAGTTCTCAGCCTGCAAGATCTTTGTTACTCCTTAGGAATTGGAAGGCAGCCAGCTTGACTGAGCCCAAGCTGAGTTTGCAGGACCTGCAGTTAGAAGCGACATTGTTTAACTTGTAAACTAAGCACACTTCATCTTGAATCCTGCCTGGCATTTTCAGTCCCTTCTCAGAATAGCACTGCATTTTAAAGTCTCTGGTATAATGTTCCTTACTGTGCAACTTGCTCATTATTCTGTATCCTGTGTCATTTAAGCCATGTGCTCACTTGGCTAAGGTTACATCAGGATTTTTAATAGAGCCCTTTATGTACAATGGCTTCTAGCTTTCTAGGCTGAAATTACATGTGCTAGGCAGGGGAGTGAGCTCTCTGTTTTGATGGCCACTCCACTTTACACTGTGGTTCACCATGAGGCCCCATCCCAGCTTCATGCCTAGGATGGTCTCTCCTATCTCAATGCATTTCCCTTCCTACGTTCTTCCCCAGGCCTCATTCCCATCCAAGGGCAACTCTTTATCCATACAGATGTAAAGAGGGTGTTCTGTTATCTGGAAAAGACCAAATCCTTTAGAAAATGCAATAGGTTATTTGTAGCATATAAGGAGAGATGCCATGAAGGAACCCATTGATGAACAGACTCTTGCACTGGGTTAGGAGATGACTAGAACATTCATATATCTTAGCTAGGGAACCAGTACCCCGTGGTTTAAAGACCCACTCCATGAGAGCCACCATAGCAGCAGCGATCTGCCTTAGGCAAGTTCCCCTGCTGGAGACTTGCACAGCAGCAACTTGGAGTTCGGTGCACACTTTCATCAGATGCTAGTCTCAGATTTAGCACCATGCTCCAGTGCCGAGTCCGGGAGAGCTGTGCTGTCGTCCATATTTAGCTAAGGACTTGGTGGAGCTCTGCTTGCTAATCTCCCACAAGAGGAATGCACAGAGGCCCTTAAAAAAGTGAAATGTTACTTTCTAGTAACTGTTCTCGGAGAGCTGCCAGTGTACAACCACACTGTCCTGCTCTTTTGGGATTTTCTGAAGGATAAAAGTTACACGTGTGAATGTTGCCGACTCCCTTCCAGTTGGCTTTGTTGGGGAGGGGAGTTTTGAAGAGGGAATGCAATGAGGAGAGCAGGATGACTTGGCAGACCAGAGTGTGGAGGGAGTTGTGTGTATGAGGGCAGCTCAAAAAGAGGCAGAGAAACAGGGAGACAGTGGAGGGGTTCAAAGGGGGTGACCTTTTCAGAGTGACCACATAGGTGGAGATGTGCTATTCTCAGTGACGACTTGTTGTAGGAAAGGAACAGAGAAGCTGAATGGAACCACCGACCCGTAAGTCACTTTCTGAACCTCACATAGTGATGTCCAGTGTCTAAGTGCTGCTGGCATGAGATTTAGACCTTTCTTTACTAGATAACCTGATCCAGGCAGTGTTATCTTAGCAGAATAAATTGCGTTCCTGGCAGGTGGTTTCCCAGCTGTGCAGTTCTAATTGTAGAGAGTCTGTTTTTAAATGACTTTGGCTTCTTTTTCAGGCTGTGCGTGTTACAAAGCCCAAAATCCCAGAAGCCATCCGAAGAAACTTCGAACTAATGTGAGTAGTTGCGCAGCAGATCCCATTGTTTAGCAGGTTCATGCTGCTTACAGCAACTAGGGTGTGTAACAGTCCCAGAATGTGCTCTCAGGGGGAGTGATGGGCAGTTGGTGCCCAGGACCACATGGAGGGGTCCAAGATTCTTATTCCTCACTGTGTATTTGTGGAGAAATTCTGTGGAATTGACTAGAGGAGGAGGCTCTTCCTCTTACCATCCTCTTCTGTTGCTAGAACTTAACTCCTGCTGGCAGCGGGCAAAGGCACTCGAGGAAGGATCTCCTTCCCTATGCATGGGTAACAGAACTGATCTCAGCAAAGCTCTAGTGGTTTCATATGTATTGAATTAGACTGGGCTCTTCTATCTCACTGCAGCAGTGTGCTGAATGCTGTATCTGCTGAGCATGCTTTGTGAGTGTCCCTCCCTGGCGGGAGGAAAGGCCGAATTGGCTTTATGGGACTACTGGCTCGGATGTAAATGGAGATTGCCAAGGGCTCAGGTGCAGCAAAGTGGGGCTCTTCTCTCACCCGTCTCTCCTGTTCCTCTGAGGAGATAGATTCCCCCTCCACAATTTCATGTGGAGATGAAATTTGAACTGGCTTTTTTGCCTTTCTGGTTGGTGCATCATCTTCCAAACCATTAGCAGCTGCTGCAGGACCAGAGGAGGGAGCCCTGGAGATGGCTCATTTGCCTCCCCTTCCTCCCCCTCCCCCCCTGTGTGTGGAAGAGCAAAGCAGCTGTAAACCCAGTGAAGGTGTCTGTAGGTGGATGGTGATGCAGAACTGGTCTCTACTTGTTTCTGTGTAGATTGCAACTCCAGCCATCACAAAGCTCCCTGGAACTTGTCTGAGAGGGTTTAGCAGACTCAAGACCCATCTGATATTGTCCATGCAGGAGCCTGCTTTCTAGAAATTCCCTCAGGACTCTGAGGGAGGATCACACTGTGCTGCTTCCCCTGCATGCTGTCCTTTTCCCAGAGGCACTGTTAAGTGCAGAGCTGAGGCATGGGAGCCATTCAGGGTTCACGTTAGCTGGTCTATAGCATGAGGTTAAACTGCTGATCATAGTTAACACTCAATCTGCCCTTGCTTGGGGGTGGGTGGTGTCTATCTGCAGCAGCTGCACAAGGACAGTCTTTGGTGTTGGTGGGAACTGGTGCTGGGGTGGTGGGAAATAGAGGAACCCGGGAAATTGCCTCCAGAAAGGGGTTAGGTGGCTAAAATAAAGAAAGCAAAGATACACAAGGCCAAGCAGAATGTAAGGACAGCAGGAGCAATAGAATAAGCGAGGTGCTTAATCCCAGGCATGGGTAGGAGAATGTTGGACGACAGTTCTTGCACGCGCGCGCACACACGCCAATCATTACGCGGACCATGTTCCCATCTGTGTAAGACGGCCAGGTGGAAGCTTTATCTGTCTGTGGGCTGTGCTCCCCTTGGGGCCAGCACACACTCCATGTCATGGCAGGATAGGGTGACTTGGCAGTGTTGCCCACTTTCGCAATTGTATCACAAGTCTTGTGATATTTTCTGTTTTCCGTCAAGCCCCAGCTGCTGGAGTCATGTGATCATATGAGAATTTTGGCTTAATTACCAAAAAGTAAGTTTCTAGCATTTGTGGTTGTGAAGGAAAGCTTGAAAATGTGACCCTGATGCAGCCCTTTAGGCTAAGGTAGTGGACTGCAAATAAACCCAAAACTTATTAGTGAAAACAGATCAGTATTTTTAAATGAAATCTCAAGACTTTTTGAGATCTGACTTGTAACTTTTGATAATCTGGGGTTGGCAGTGCTACATATGTGCTCTGCCTTTGTGCTCCCATCACCAGGGCCATCTTTGAGCCCCTTGCAAACATTCATTGTTATCTTCACAGACCCTCAGGAAAGTTGGGCAGTGATGTTATCCCCAACGTACGGATGGGAATTGAGATGCATGGAGTCTGGTAGAGCCAGGAACCAAGCCCAACTCTTCTGAGCCTTGAACAAATGCCTTAATTATTAAGGCAGCTGGTGGTGGTGGTAGTAAAAAGTTTGGGAACCACTTTCTTCACCACCAGACCATCCGTCCACTCCAGCAGCCTGTGTCACCGGGATCCTCAGAATCCTCAGAGAGCAACAAACTCATGGTGAGGGCAGTCTGGGACTCTGAACCAACGCATGAGATGACAGCTAGCCTGAATGTTTAGTGTGAACACATTTAGAGGAGTCCCAATAGTCAGCCCTGGAACCTCATCTTCCTCTGAGTCCATATATGCCCCCTTCTTAAAACTCCTGGGCCCATGGTCCTGGTGTGAATCCTGTGTTCTAACCACCATCCTTTGAAGCAGAGGACTGCTTGGCTTCCCCTTAAAAGAGCTCCTTAATTAGCCACAGATCTCTTGTCCTCTAGGCTCATCAGGTTTTCTGTGTCACTGCCCCGAACTCCAGTAAGAGCGTTGTATGGAGGTCCCTCAGACAGCCAGAGTAGCTGTCTGTGCCATGTGGATGCAGCTTAGCTCGCTGGTAGACACCTTACATGCACCTGCAAGAGATGATTGGGGTCAGGAGAAGTTCAGTGCATGGTGAAGTTCCTGAGTTTAAATCCTATTTTAATATTTTGTGTCAGCTGCTTTATTCTTAACCAGTCTGTTGTTTGTGCCCTTCTCAGATCTCTAGCATTTTGAACTTCTCTCCCCTTTCATGTGCATCTTCAAACAATGAAAGCTCTTCCATTTCCTTCGCCCGTGTTAGCAGGAATATACTCGGTGCTTGGGCTGGTTGTTAATTGCATCTACCACAGCTAGCAGAGAGCAGGAGAATGCAAAGCGGTGACATTGTAGGTCCTCACACAGAGTTGCTGTCTTTATGGTAGACTAGTGGAGTGGAGAGTTGAAGCAGGTTATCTTGGAAGGGAGCTAACTGACTTTGCCTTCACTTGGTCATGTGGCTATGACTGAAAGCCAGGAATAGAGTACCCTGTATTGAAAGGGCGTTGTCGCCTCATTGTCAGGACATGGTTTAGTCTTGGGGTTGTTAGGGAGCCTTGGCTTCCTAGGTGACAATGGTGGCACAGCTGCAAGCATCTTTTCCAGAGTAACTGACCCTTCCGGCCCAGAGGCTCTGTCACTGCAGAGTGCTTTACCTTGGAGCAGTCCAAGAAAAGCAGTGTGGTGCTCTAGCTAGTGCAGAATGCAGTAACTTGTCATTTGAGTGGAGTACTTGTTTGTGTAAGCTCAGTGCCCTGTCCCAGGTACTGGCTGCCTGTGTCTAGGTGCAGGTCTTTGATCCGTAAAGCCTGCAGTGGTCTAGGATACACTTCCTAGGAATCCCCACCCATAAGTCATGTCAATTACAAGTCACCCTTGCTGTTTGGTTCAGGATGGGCAGCAAGACTCTCATGCAGGATATAGTGTCAGACTCTTCTGGCTGATGCCCTAGATACGGTCTCCCACAGTATTCTTGCCAGCAAGTTAAAGTAGTATGGGCTGGATGAATGGACTATAAGGTGGATAGAAAGCTGGCTAGATTGTCGGGCTCAACGGGTAGTGATCAATGGCTCCATGTCTGGTTGGCAGCCGGTATCAAGCGGAGTGCCCCAAGGGTCGGTCCTGGGGTCGGTTTTGTTCAATATCTTCATTAATGATCTGGAGGATGGCGTGGACTGCACTCTCAACAAGTTTGCAGATGACACTAAACTGGAAGGAGTGGTAGATACGCTGGAGGGTAGGAATAGGATACAGAGAGACCTAGACAAATTAGAAGATTGGGCCAAAAGAAACCTGATGAGGTTCAACAAGGACAAGTGCAGAGTCCTGTACTTAGGACGGAAGAATCCCATTCACTATTACAGACTAGGGACCGAATGGTTAGGAAGCAGTTCTGCAGAAAAGGACCTAGGGGTTACAGTGGACGAGAAGCTGGATATGAGTTAACAGTGTGGCCTTGTTGCCAAGAAGGCTAACGGCATTTTGGGCTGTATAAGTAGGGGCATTGCCAGCAGATCGAGGGACGTGATCATTCCTCTCTATTCGAGATTGGTGAGGCCTCATCTGGAGTACTGTGTCCAGTTTTGGGCCCCACACTACAAGAAGGATGTGGAAAAATTGGAATGAGTCCAGCGGAGGTTAACAAAAATGATTAGGGGGTTGGAGCACATGATTTATGAGGAAAGGCTGAGGGAACTGGGATTGTTTAGTCTGCAGAAGACAAGAATGAGGGGGGATTTGATAGCTGCTTCCAATTACCTGAAAGGGGGTTCCAAAGAGGATGGATCTAGACTGTTCTCAGTGGTACCTGATGACAGAACAAGGAGTAATGGTCTCAAGTTGCAGTGGGGGAGGTTTAGGTTGGATATTAGGAAAAACTTTTTCACTAGGAGGGTGGTGAAGCACTGGAATGGGTTACCTAGGGAGGTGGTGGAATCTCCTTCCTTAATGGTTTTTAAGGTCAGGCTTGACAAAGCCTTGACTGGGATGATTTAGTTGGGAATTGGTCCTGCTTTGAGCAGGGGGTTGGACTAGATGACCTCTTGAGGTCCCTTCCAACCCTGATATTCAATGATTCTATGATCATTGCAGGTGCAGAGGGCAGGTATTTCTGCACTCCACCCCTTTCATGAATTTAGTGCTTCCATGTAATGAGGTTCCCATGTGCAGAGGACCATTCAGGGCCATCTTTAAAACAGTAACTCCTCCTTCCCTTGCTAAGCTTGTACTGGGCAGAGCCTCAGGGAGGGCTCGGTTAACCTCCCCTTTGCTCAAGCAGTCAGATGGCCTCCAGTTGTGTCTCGTGGAGTAAATCCCTCTAATTGGATTCTGATTAACTTCCACATTGGACTCCAAGGGCAGCCTGTGGTGACACAGCGACCACCAGTTAAGGGAAGCACAAAAAAGCCAAGGAGCAAAAGCAAAATCCCAAATACACAAGCAAGCTGCTCCTATTCTGCAGCCAATTTATTGGAGTTTTTAACCAGTAGAGTAAACCTGCAGTTTACCCTATATTCCCCAGACATGCTCGTCTGTATGCAGTCTGGTTGTTCTGTACCTGCAACTCCGTGTCTATCCCACCTGCACTCAACTGCTCCCCTTTGGGATGGTGACATTGCGGGCTGTGTTTATTCTAAATCTACACCCTGAAGGCTCACTTGCAAACTGTTTTGTGGTGCAGGGAGGCTGAAAAGACCAAACTGCTCGTAGTAGCACAGAAGCAAAAGGTTGTGGAGAAGGAGGCGGAGACGGAGAGGAAGAAGGCTCTCATAGGTATGTTGAAGAGTCATTGACACACAAGCACTACCAAGGGCTAGTGTCTTCAGATTTCATCTTCTCACAAGCTATTTACTGGAGTGGACTAGGACAGAACATCCCAGCTAGGCCCTTTTGACAGTCTGCTGTCCCTAGCCAAGCAGGAACAGGCTAGGTCACTAGTCAGGTGGGAGACGTCCAGGGTAAATCCTGCAGCTGGTGATTCAGTAGATGAGGCTCCTCCCTCTGAATCAGCACTGACTCCCTCACTGGGGACAGCAGACCTCTGAGCACCTCATTGCAAGGCCGTATTGCACCCTGCGGCAGTCGGTGCACTGGCTACCAGTTTTTGTGGTGATGCTGCTTCTGACCATTCAATGATACAGTGGGGCCTGTTATTGCCCAGTGGACACATGGTGCAGAAGCACGTTATCCTATGAAGCCGTGTGTTTAACTTTGGCAATTTTATTCTCTCGTCATGTCAATACAGTTTGTGTTGTGCTGATCCAGTCCCCCAGTGGCGTTAGAGCTGTGCTGATGGAGGGGCCATCTTTCAGAGGGGTTGTAAAACCAAGGGCCTACTCCTGGGGGTCACGGAGTATCACCTGGTCCTTTTGGAAAGGAATTGAGAGCAGCCCCAGTGGCCCTGTCCTACTCTAGTTCAGGGATCATATGCCACTTCCATGAATGATTCCCCTTTTTGTAAAGTGCTGCATTGTGGTGCAGGACAGGGGCTTAGAAGCTCGCTAGAGTTCTCAACACCTCTCCCTTGGAAGCTGCTTAGAACTTAGAGACGTTCCTTTTGAAGTGAAATTCTTAGTTGTTTGGCTTCTACCCAACGTGTGTGCATCGCATCACTAAACAGTTTGTTTTCAGTACATTGTAAGGGCATTTGGAATGGGGCTGCGTACTGCACTGGGGACACTTGTAAGCCAGATCAGTCCTTGGACTGGAGTCACAAGCTGTCCTGGTGGAAGTGGCTGAGCTCTGCAGGCTGAATGTCTCCACACCAAGGAATTGTGTAGGCTGTAAGTTACTGGTAGCACTACCCGCATGAACGGTGGCTGAGTTACTGCGGTGCTACAACCCATCACTGCTGTGTTTCCTGATCGTGCCACCTGAATGTAACACTGTTAATTTGTGAAGCACCTTGAGGGGATGGAAGAAGTGAGCTGTAGGGATAGCCTGGTACTGAGCCTCCTATCATCAGCAATCACATCCAGTGCAGTCCATTCAAAACTACTGTTCACATGACTGGGCTGGGATGCTGTGGCCACAGGTGCTAGAGCTGGTATTTTCTGAGCTGCTGTTTGTAATTGTAGAAGCTGAGAAGGCGGCTGAGGTGGCCAAGATTCATTATCGACAGAAACTTATGGAGAAGGAAACAGAGAAGAGAATTTCTGAGATTGAAGGTAACTGGACCTTGAGTAGTGACGCTTCTCCTCTCTCTCTCCCCCTCCTTTTTCCTCCCCCAACGCTAGCTGTTAGCACAAGGTTTCCAAGAGGCACCCCCGCACCTCCAGTAACTATGGTGGAGGAGAAACCTCAGCCTGGGGATCCTAGGTACTATCACAGTGTAAATAATAAACCTCACACAACTGTAGCTCTTAACTGTGAGGTTGAATTCTCCCCGAGTGTTTCACAGCCAGTGATCTCCTTACATCACAGTCCCAGGGGGCCTTTAGTAATGTTGCTACTGCAGTTCTAATACTCTTTTCTATTTGACTTTCTCTTGCTGTTAGATGCTGTTTTGCTAGCAAGAGAGAGAACAAAAGCTGATGCAGAATATTACACGGCTCGGAAAATGGCTGACTCTAACAAGGTATGGGCAGCGTTTGTCTGTCAGCATTTTTGACCATCCGTAATGTCATCAACTGAGCAGTGCTGCTTCTTGGGATGCTCCCTGCTAGCGGCAGAGGAAGGAAGCCCCCTGCTGGGGATACTGTGCTACATCTGCTGTCTGCCCCTTGACCCACTGTCCTAGGATGGGGGGAATTCCTACAGGAGCTGTTTGGAACAAAGTGACCCAAAGCTTAGACTTGCTTAGTCTCTTCGCTCCACCGAGGAAGGGGAGGGCTGCAAATGGCGAGTAATATGGGAAGGTTTGATTTATCTAATATCAATCCAGTTTTCTGGTGCAGGGATTTAAATCTTGACCACAAACCCCCATTGCTGGGTGTGGGGTGAGAGGGGACTTGTGGGGATAAATCCAGTGATGTCTGTAGGAGAACGTTGCCTCTTATGGGATCTGCTCTCTCGCTCTGTATAGCTGAAACTCACGCCAGCATATCTGGAGCTGAAGAAGTATCAGGCCATCGCTGCCAACAGCAAGCTGTATTTTGGTAACAGCATCCCCAGCATGTTTTGTGATTCCTGCACCTTCAAACATGTGGCTGTGAGGACCGTGCCAGAAGCCAGCCTCCTTTCAAAGGAGGATCCTGCACTCTCAGGGGAAAGCCACCTCAAAAAACCAGAGAGCACAGGCTGATGCAAGAGGTGGAAAAGCTTCAGCAAGCTCTGGAAGAAGGGGCTGCATCATGCAGACCAGTGTCCTTCCCTAGTGTGCTACAGGGGCGCAGCCTGCCCTCTGCCATGCCCCAGTGGGGCGGACACAGCACACACAGCCTCTTTCTACACAGATGTGACAATTGGGTTGATTTCTTTAAGCAACAACTGTGTTGAGAGCTCTGCCTTTCCCTTTTCTCACTCCCTGTTTGAGCTGGTGCTTCCGAATGAGGGACAATCCTGTACTTAAACCTGCCTATACTGGAATATTAAAGGACAGAAGCCAGGGAGCCTTCTGCAGGAGGTGCAGTTCTTTAGAAGGCCTGTGTTCTGCATTACCCTTGTGGCAGGAGGTTTGGCCTAGGGGTCCTCAAGGGTGCTGGGCGAGTGGGATGGAAAGCCTGGTCATTTTGCTACCTGCACCCTGAGGCTGGACTGACTCATTAACCTCCCTCATACTGCTCTTAGGCCTGTTGCTCATCTAGATGTAAACTTAATTTCTGTTTGTAAAATGCTACTGACTTTTGTCTGGTTCAAGCCTCACCATACACACCTGCTCAGCTCCTTAGATGCCAGAGGCTAGAGGCCTAGCTAGGATAGGTTTGGTGACAAGTAGATTTTTTTTTTTTTTTTTAAAATAGGAACCATAATAGCTCTAATCCTTTCTGTAGATAGCAACACTAACTGCTGTGAACTTGGCACTAGTCTATAATGGTAATGCCGTGCTAGCTGGGCCGCCTGTCTCCTTTGCTGCCCTACGTTCAGTGAAGATAGTGTTCCGCTCTTTGGTGCTGTATGGCTCTGTCTCCTCCCATCCAAAGATGCGGATTGAGGAGCAGGCAGCATATGGTGCCAGGTACTGAGGGCAAGGGGACAGACTTGTGAAACCTGCCCCAACCACATACGGCTCTGCCACCCCCTCAGCCTCCTTCCAGTTAGCTTTGCCTCCTCGCCCTGGGAGGGCTGCTACCTCTGCATCTGGCAGACAAAGGGAGGAGAGCAAGTGTAGATGCAGGACGCAGGAGACGGCGCTCCCAGGTCTGTCGCAAAGTGCCATGTTTACACACACACTGTGGCAAAGTGCCATGTTTACACACACACACACACTCCCTCCCTCCCTCCCTCCCTCAGTTGGCTGTCCTGCTGCCCACCTCTCTGGTGCTGGGTTGACCCACTGTTAGTTCTGCCTCCAAGCAGGGAATGGGCTCAACCTGCTGCTTCAGCTCAGTCTTGCTCCACCACTTCCGCGGCTTTGCCCCAGGGTGCCAGCATCAGGCAGCTGAGCTTCTGGGGTGGGAGCTCTGCAGCAGCAGCTCCCAACTGGAGTTGTTTAATTTGGGGGCATTCTGGTTTTGAATGAAGTATTGTCGCTTCCCCAGAGAGCAGGCGCACAGTGTGAACAGCTCCTATCGCCCAACCCATTGTCTGTCAGCATTTTTGACCATCCGTAATGTCATCAACTGAGAGTGCTGCTTCTTGGGATGCTGCCTGCTAGCGGCACAGGAAGGAAGCCCCCTGCTGGGGATACTGTGCTACATCTGCTGTCTGCCCCTTGACCCACTGTCCTAGGATGGGGGGAATTCCTCCAGGAGCTGTGCTTGGTGTAGTCTCCTCCCCTCCCTTCCAATGGTAGCGCCACTGTTCAGGTGGTATTTCACATACTGTTGTGTAGACACTTCCTTTTTAAGTCCTGGAGTGTGTGTGAAGGGGTGGGGCTTAGATCACTGGGGTTGGTTCCAGAATGTCTTGCCTCCCATCTGGCCCTGACCCTGCTCTACTAAGGTGGAAAAAGAGCAGCCTCAGCCACCAGAATTGGAGTCTACGTGCTCGTCCCACCCTGCGGGCTCCATGGGCTGCACCAGCCAACTCAGCACTGCGGGTGCTTCCCAGAGATGCTGGGTACCTGCATCTTGCCCTGCAGTTGACGTTGCAGGGAGCGTGGAGCTGGCGCTTGCCTCTGCCTGGAGGGGGCCAGACCCGGGACTTGGGGCTTGTCTGGGGAACGTGCTCTGTATTTTTTCCTGAATGCTAATAATTTACCTTGTTCTCTGAAGTATTCAGTTCAAGGTTTAAAAACCTGAACCTGCCTTAGCACTTGCTGATGGCCTCCTGAGTGGGCACAGGGCTCTCACCAGGGACTGGCCCCCACACTGATTTTTGTGCCGATTTAACTATTTTACTCGGGGAGGTGGGGGGAGTGTTTCCCCGGTTGAAATACTTAAATGAGTGTGAGCCCTCGTGTGGGCGCTGTTACACTGGTGTGAAGGTTCCCCTTCCTCTGCAGGACTAGCAGTACCGCTCCAACCTCCTTTTTCTGGGTATAGTTGTGGCCACACTCGGGGAGTTGGCCTGCTCTGTCTTACTGTGAGTGGGGTACAATTTGTATGTGGACAGGGCCTGAGGCTTGGCGCTTTGCTTCTGGCATTTCTGTTCTTCCTTGTGTCTGCAGATCTCATGTGGCCAAACGGCTGTTCTCTCCTAGGCATTGCTCCCACGCTGTGCTGCCTCGCTCCCCTGGGGGACAGATGCCCCCTTTCTACTTTGCAGCATGTTCCCTGTGAGTCTCACTGAAATAGCTAGCTATTCTCAACCCACTGCCCCTTCTGCAGCATTTCTGCCTTGGCTTTGTTCAGCCGGAGTGCAGCATGCATCTCTTGGAGGATGTGTCCCAGCATGAATACAGTGTGCTTTACAGACCTGTTGCTCTGCATCCACTTTGCTGTTGGCTTGTCAGCTGTTTGGGGTGCACTCCCTGGCTCCCATTTAGTTGCTGGAGTTAGAGTATTCTCTTGCCCAGATACTTTCAAGCTAGTACCAATAGGAAGGGAAGGCCCTGTGACTCCCTGTGCATTGGGCTGTCAGCATTTGCTTTGCCAGTCTCTTAGAGCCCAGCTAAGGTGGGAACCAAGGAACAATTAGCCACCTGAGGATTAAAATGCCATGTAGCCTCCTGGAGCCAGGCAGCAGCAGAGACGGCACTTCATCTTGGCTGGGAGTTTGTGCACTACTGCAGTTTCTGGGGTGAGGAGAGACGAATGTTACCAGAGTGCCATTGGCCCCTTGCCCCACCTTGATAAAATGGGAGAAGAGCAGGCTCATCCACCCTGCTGGCTCCATGCTGAGTTGAATGGCACAGTCCTGCCAACCGCTCCCTGGCAGTTCCACCATCTCGTGGAGAGAAGCCAGGCATTGCCAAGCAGCCTGTGGCCAGGTGGACTTGTCAGAGACTTTGAAATAGCAGCCTCTGAATCTGCATCCTGGCCAGGGAGCACTCGCCTGCTCTGTTGTTGAAGGTCTGCTAGGTGAGATGGCCCTGAGCCCCCTGCTGTAATGACCAGCAGCCACAGCACACTGGGTCTCTCACCCTTGACGAGTGCTGCAGAGGCCGCCCGGCAGAGCCGAGGTTGGAGGGAGAGTGCTGCAGTGGCTGCAGGTGGTACTGGGGAGGTACTCCTAGGCAAGGACTGGCCAGGAAGAAAATTGGACCAAGTGGCAGTAAAAGTTGACTGAGTCAGTGGCTTGGAGTGAGGACTGGTGAGGAAGGGCCTTAATAGGGCAGACAAGAGCTTGTCTTAGATGTGGTAGTGAAAGGGGAGATAGTGGAGGGGCAGAGTGGGTGAGATGGAGTCAGTGATGAGTCGAGAAATTGATTTTGTAGCCTTGTTCTGCATTTGTGTAAGGGGGATGAGGTGAGACGGGAGGAGACTACCAAGACAGAATGGGTCACAGGACAGGTCATGATGTTAGTGATGATGATGATTTAAATTTAGTTTCTTGCTTTTAAAAAGGTTCTGTCTGATTGAAAGATTTCCTTCAGCTTAAAATGGGGACAGTTTCCAGTCTCCCACACTGTACTGGGCACTGCCCTCTAGAGGTTGCTTTGAGGAGTAACCAATTCCTGCTCCCTGCTATTAAGGACAGTCACTGCCCTGTGCTTATGGCCTCAGCCAATTAACTGCTTTTGGCGAACGTAGCTGTGTCCTGTCCAATGTCCAGGTTGCAAAGAAGGCTGCTGGATTGGAAGAACCCTTCAGAGAAGGGTTGAGGGAGAGGCCTGTCTCACCTGCCTCCATCCTGATCTATGCTTCCCATGTAACCCTCCTCCCTGTGGCCAGTTCCTGACGTGGCTCAAACCAGGAGTGTTTGTAGCCAAATGTCAGACAATGGCAAACCCCCTTAATGCAGTGCTGAAGAATAGGTCGTGTGAGCAAGGGGGTGCAAGTTGCTCAGGCTGTGCCTCACCTTGTTCACACCAATCAGTTCACTTAGATGTCACTTCTTGGGCTCAGGCCAAAATTGGTGGATGGGGGTGGGAGTGTGTGAGGGGAGGGATGTCCCCTGTTGGCAACAGGTGCTGGCTGCAGTGTACTAGAGCCCTCGTCATCTCTCCTCAGCCCAGGCCAAATGTCTCCCTTGCTGCCCCAGGGCTGAGGGGGGAGTTTAGTCTGGCTCAGGCCTCTGCTGAGACTGCTGGCTAGCAGGGTAGATTGGTTGACATCTTTGACTCTGTCTCCGGGGAATTACTCTCTGTACCCTCCCATTTCCCCAGGCTCCTAAGCATGCATCAAGCTTGGTATCAGCACCCCAGCCATAGGCCAAGCATCTGCTTTCAAGGTCTCTGTGCCCCAGTCCAAGTTCTGAGCTGTCCAGTTTCCCAGCTGTGGGCTACACTAGTCTTCATTCCTGGGGCCTGCACTGTGGCAGGAGAGCAAGGTCACAAGTACAAACTGTACAAGCTATGACTGAACAAGCATCTGCTCCAGCTGTTTGAAAGTCTGCTGCAGGCACCCTGGTGCTTGGCAGCTGTGAGCAGGGTTCTGTGCCCAACGGAGTTCTCACTGACTGAGGCTGAGTGGGAGCTTGGTGTCTAAGGGATGATGGCGTAGCCTGCACTCTCTCGGGTGGCTAGGTGTACAAGGCCTATGCATTGCTGTAAGAGCGGGCTTTTTCTTCTCCAGCTCCAGGAGGCAGGCAACAGCGCACAAAAGCGCAATGGCTGGCTCTATAGCCAATGGGTGATGCTAGATTCAGCATGCCTACAGCAAACAGTCCCTTCGCCTCAGGAGGGCAGGTGCTCCCTGGCAGTAATGCTCCTTCCAAACTTCTGTTCACTTGGGGCTTCAGTCTGCTGCTAAGGAGGGAGCTGCAGGTTGGACTTGGCCCGTACAGCCCAGCTGGACTTTAGATGTGCTCTTTATCTGGCTTGAAATATATGCATCAGATACTCACTCTCCCTTGCTTGGTGCATTCTGCTTTTTGTACATTTCTCTTTAAGGAGTGCCTGAGGCTGTTCCCAAGGGTTCATTGTCCCTTGGCAATACTTGATCAGTACTTGCTGCACTAAACAGAAATCTCCTGTTTTCTTAAGCAACATTTTAGGCTCCACATTCTGATCACTTTTACCTACTCTAAAATCCTGTCCATGACATGCTGGTTATAAGTGAGACAGTTGGCTTGATCAGCAGGGGTCACTTGTGCATTACAGTTCAAATTCTCACAGGGCTCATGGGCTGGAAATTACCTGTTCGAAAATGAATTTTGAAGTGTCCACATTTTGAGATCGTAAACAACTTTCCCTCCACGAGCTGCTGGATTGTGTCTGAGGGTGGGGTGCCCTGGGGCCTGGACAACTTTCTGTGGAATTTACTTTTTTAAAAATTATTCACATTTATATGGCAAAATGTTAATTTTTTGGATAAGAATAAAATTATTTTGATACCATGTATTGGGTGGCTGCCTTGCCCTCATCCTCCTACCTGTGCCGGGACTAGGTTGCCTCTTACCATATCCCCCCACCCAGCATTTCCACCAGAGAGTTCAGCTTCATGTGAAGGCAGGCAGCTGTGGTCTCACCCTCTGCACACTCAGGGGAGGACCCAGCCCAGCACAAAAAGCATGAATAGATCAACCACCCCCATTTCCCAGCCTGTCTAGGTTTCCCCATTGGAAATACTCCCTGAGTGTCTTTGAGGGCGCGTGAAACCGGTATAGCCCAACACCTACCTTCAGCTCCTGCCGCAGCTAGAGGCCGTTGTGGGGACTCTGCTGTTTAGGGCTCTACAGCAAGCTCTGTTGGAGGTTGAGGTTCTCGGAGGGAATGATTCCCCAAGCTCATGGCTTCTCCAGACCTAGCACTCCCCTCTGGTGGGATCCAGGAGGGTGGAGTAGTGAGGGCCATATGGAGAATTGTTACCTGCCATGCAGTCACAGCTGTTAAACTTGCATCCATCCTCCCACAACTCCAAGACCATCTGCTGTGTACATGCACCAGGGCAAGGGGATAGAGCCTATTGCCCCCGGGCTGTCTTGCATCAAATTGGAGTAACATAACCCTGCTCCACAGCATCTGTGGCCAGCATGGGGCCCTCCTTGTCACTGGTGTCAAGGCAATGAGGCTGCCAGGAGCTTAGCCTCTCCTGTCTCTGAGTGAAGGGTGGGAGATAGGAGGGTTGAGGGTCAGGGGGACTGCAAAAGGGTTAAGGCTAAGGAGTAGGAGAGCAGCCTCAATCCCCTCCCTCCTGTTCAGTCTAAGTCCATTTACACACTAATCTAAAGTTCTAGTTCCTGCTTACTCCCATTCTTAGTCCTACCTTCTACAGCTGCTGAAAAACCAAATCTATTTTGTTTAGTTCAGGACAGCAGAGGGCCACATCCATGGATGGGTGCAGAGAGGCACCAGCTGCAGTGCTTTCTCACTGCTGAAAAATGGAGCAGCTACACTGTATTCAATAAAGACATTTAGGCTCCCCTGCCTTCCATGGAAACCAGATGAAGTTAGAAGCTTAAATACCTGTGTATTGAAGAGAGAGATGCAGCCTTCCTCCTGTGAGCACAGGCCAACCCTGGGCTGCTGGACAAGTGAAGAATCTGCTCAGTTGCAGGTGGGGTGCAGAGCAGCAGCTTTACCTCTAACTTCTGTCAGTAACTGATGGAGGGGAGAGCCACTGTATGGCTGCTGCTGCTAACATGCTAGGCAACGCTGTGTGTGGATACCCCATGGCCCCCATGCAATCAGTGACAGCCTGTGAAGTCCGGGTTGGGCCCAAGGACAGCAGTGCTCTGAAGTACAATCAATGTGAGTTTAGATAAAGCCCTCAGACCGTGATGGAGACAAAGACTAGGGGCTGGATTTGTGCCCCAAGCTCTCCAAAGACACATGCAGGGGTGGAAGGGATCATGAGAGTCCAACCTCCCTCCCTTAGCAGTCACTGCTCAACCCTTCCCCCAGCCAGCATACAGAAACACCCTGCACCAAGCTGGCCTGCAGCTTTTACTGTTACCAATGCCTTTGACTCAACTCATATCAAACTGAGCAGCATCAGATGAGTGAAAAGGTCACATTAAAGGTATTAAATTAACATGATTTAAAAAAAACACCATCTAGGACAGGCCCTTCAGCCAGACCATAACTCAGACAATAATTTAAATGATAAAATACACTGGCTGCTAACAGAATAACCCAAAACAAGCTTCAGGCCTACTGAAAACACCAGCTGACCATGATGTGCTCTGGGTGGGTGGGGCTGTTTGCTCAGTGCAGCATGTATTACTGTGGCATCAAGTTACTGCAGGAAATTCTGGGATCTTGGCTGCTACCTGCTGGGCACTGTAAAGCACTGGCTCCTGCAGTGGCAGTAGCTGGTCACGCCAACACACTGCGCAGCCTGCAGCTTTGGAAATCTCTGCTGGGGAGAGAGTGGCTACTGCCCACCCAAATCCAGGAACATCCCAAATGTCAACTTCAGCCGGGAGTCCCAGTTCATCGTGACGTGCTTTGGAAGGACTAGGCTGGAAAGTGCCATACCAGGGTCTGTGCTGCGGATAGTAGGAGCTGACACTTGAGACATTGAGGGAATTGGGCTGGCAGCTTGTCACAGTTTTACTTGTAAGGAGAGGCCCTATGGAGGGCTGGGCAGCCAGCCCCGGCTCCCGGTTGGGTCACTGTCACTAAAACCATTTGGCTGGGCTGGGCAAAAACAGTCTCTGAACGCGCTAAGGTTCCATCTGTTACCTAAGAGGTCATTGCTGGCATGGCCATCCCCAACCCCGGCCTGACTGCTGAATTGGATCACCCACAGGGGCGGGGCATGTTTGTATGTGTCCACCACCTGAGAGCCACAACATCATTCCAGGAGGGAGCATGGGGGGGTGCAGAGATTACAGCTGCCAGCCTGCACTACTGGGGCTTGGCCCCTGGATCTAGCTGACGTGGTCCATGCTAGGATGTGTGGTCTCGGCCGTGTGTTGCTATGACACGATCTGCTGGGCTCATTGCTACAGATCATGCATAGCATGGAAATAGGAACTGTCCCCCGAGCTTCCCCCCCCCCATGCCTGCATGGGGGAAGAAGGGGGCACTGCGGTGTGAGAGGAGTGTCCCTCATTTGTACTTTTGGGAAGGCCTTGCATTTTCACTAGTAAAAACCTGAGAACATTTCCCTACATCTGCTGGTGTGAGCCCCCCGGCCTCCAAGCAGCCATTGCTGGCCAGCCCTGCTGTATTGTGCAGCCACAGCATCTGTGTTAAGGCACAGCTGAGTCAAGCATTTCATGTAAACACTCAAGACCTTGAAGGAAGACTCTGTCAACTGAGTCGAGTACCATTAAGCAAGAAGCAGAAATGCTCAATCATTCTAGAAAAAACACTAGAGCCAGCCACGCCTTGCTGTCCCAGCCGCCACAATCTGGATCATCTCCGTGAAGCTGGAGGCTTCAGTGCTACCTTCAAGGAAGCGGTCTGCTGGAAAACAGAAAGAGAGGCACCATGGGAGGGTGAGTCCCGGGATGCTGCTAGAGCCACCCTGGCAATGACTGAGTGAGCGTGGCACATTGGCCCAGCCCACTGCCCTCACTTGCACAGGATGGGGAGGAACAGCTCAGTCACTATAAAACAAAACAAAGCCTGACTAGCCCGTGAGGGAGCAGGGTGTGACAGACACCCGAGCACCTAGCAGGGAACCTAGCCAGACAAAGGGAACTCCCCAGCCCCACTGGGTAACACAATAACCAATCTGATTGCAGACACGCAGAGCTGGGCTCACTTGGAGCTGGCTGGATTGACATGTCAGGGCAGCAGGTTTGGCAGGTGGGATAGGCAGAGCTGACACTTTGGTCCCCTCCATGCTACAGCCATTCAGCTAATCTGGCTCACACTGGCAAGACAAAGAGCATTCCTTTAATGTGAAATGTTTGGGATCAGCGTCCATTTGAGCTGCAAAAACTGGCAGCTGTTCTCCCAGAAACTGCTGCTATCAGAATAGTCAGGCCATACCACTGTAGTGGTGTGGATATAGCAAAACTGACCCCAGCACTCCTGCCTCTGCCCCCCACAGACCCAGCATACCACGCTGCCCGTTCCAAGGGTTGACTCTGGCAGGCACACAGCCACCTGAATAATGCCCACCAACTCTTATGTGGGCTGCCCCCCCTTAGACAGCCATGAGCCATCAGTACTGGTCATGGAGCTGGGGGTGGGTGGGAAGGATGTGTGTGACTACACTTAGGGGCGCAGAGAGGGGTGGGGTGGGGTGTGTGTGTGCGCACGCGCGCGCAGATCCCCTACTTGTGAGATGAGAGCTGAGTGGCTAGTGAGCAGAAAGTCCAATGGGAGGACCCAGGTTGAGACACACCTGTTTGTTTCTCAGCTCGGGGAGAGGCCGGGTCGGTGGCTTCGGCTTCACCTAACAACAGGGTGCAATAGAGTCAGTCACCCAGTCCCAAACCAACTCCCGCCAGGTGCCCCTCTGACCATAGCACAGCTCAGCGCTGCCGTGAGGGCTCAGCAAAAGTGCTGGTGGGGCCAGTGGCACGAGACCATGGGCCACACTTTCCATGCAAAGAACAAGGACGATCTGCTGGGAAGGAAGGGCCGTGAGGCTCTGGCCAAGTAACACAGCCTGCCTGGCTCTGTGTCTGATGGGGCCACAGGCCATGTGGAAGTGGGGGTGTTGAACTGTGCTGATTCAGGCTTTCAGCTTCATGGAGAAGCCTAGCCGGGACCTTGGCTGAGGGGGCTTCTGCGCCAGGGGCTGGGCAGATGCCCTAGGAGGTGCCAAGGGTGTTTGAGATGCAACCCACCAGCATTGCAGGGCTAGGGGCTGGCCTGTGGCCATGCTGCCCCACTGGCTTCCCCTGACAACTCCACATGGGCCTGGGTAATGGGGAAAAGAGCTCTGGAGCGCTGCACCAGGAGGAGCAGTGGGGTCATCACACACTCTCTGGGTGGTGGGAACACAGCACGGGGGACTGCAAGGAGGCCTGGCAGGAGCGGGCAGGGGGTACCCCCGAGCAGCACATGCTGTCTTGGGGCCTGAAGCCTGGCTGAGGGTGGCTTCAGGCAGGGAAGTGACATGCTGGGCAGGCCTGCAGGCATCTGATGTCCAGCACCAGGCTCCCGCAGGGATGCTGATGCTGCCAGTCAGGGTCCCCGCTAGCACATTTCCAAAGCTTGGTGAGAAGCAGCATTACCTCGCCAGCAGCTGGTTTGGGCTTTGCAGAGACTAGCGGGGGAGGTGCCACGCTGGGTTTAACTCCAACCTAATTCAAATGCAGAGAAAAGAAAACAAGCCTCAGGTTTCGCTGTTGTCTTTGAATGAAAATTCTGTCTCTCCTGTCAGTTCCCAGCCAGTTGCACATGGCAGCCTGTGCTGGGATTCAGTGGTGGAGCAGTTACTCACATGCCCACGTTTACACATCTGCAGGGCCATGGCCTTGGCGAGGACAATGAAACAAGAGGGAATTGCAGCACATGCTAGAGCCTTTCCCGCTTCATGCATTCACTAGGGGCAGGCCCGTGTGGAGAGCCTGGTGCCATGTGCAGCACTGGCAGCCCTCCCCTGCAGGCTGCTGCCCCCAAGGGAGCTGAGGACCAGCGGGGTACAACCTGCCCGCCCCTACCCCCGCACAGGCTCCTGCCCCCAAAGGAGCTAAGGCCTACCTAGCTAGAACCTGCCCGCCCCTTCCCCATTCCGTCCCCGCACAGGCTACTGCCCCCAAGGGACCTGAGGCCCAGCGGCAGGGCCCTGTTCCCAGTGGTTCTTTGGACAGGCCTGGCGCTCTACCCAGAGGCAGCATCTCTGCTCTGGGAGCTGCTCATGGCTAATGTTCTGTCTAATGCTGTGCGCAGCCCTAGAGCCGGGTGAGGTGGAGAGATGGAGGCATAAGAGTGTCTTGAACTGCACTTAGTGCAGTCTTGCCAGGAACGGAGCTGCCTCTCTGGGTGGGGATTGCCTTGGGCTTTGGAAAGGCTCTCATTTATTGTGATGCCAGAGGCCACCAAGGCCCAGGAGCAATTTTCCCAAAGCAGTTCAATCGGCATTAGGCAGGTAAGCAAGACTGAGAGTGCTCTCCAACCTGACAAACTGGCGAAATGGTCTGAAGTAAACAGGATGAAATTCAATAAGGACAAATGCAAAGTGCTCCACTTAGGAAAGAACACTCACAGTTGCACACATAAAAAATGGGAAATGACTGCCTAGGAAGGAGTACTGTGGAAAGGGATCTGGGGGTCATAGTGGATCACAAGCTAAATATATGTCAACAATGGAACACTGTTGCAAAAAACGCAAACATCATTCTGGGTTGTATTAGCAGGAGTATTGTAAGCAAGACATGAGAAGTAATTCTTCCACTCTACTCTGCACTGATTAGGCCTCAACTGGAGTATTTTGTCCAGTTCTGGGTGCCATATTTCAGGAAAGATGTGGACAAATTGGAGAAAGTCCAGAGAACAGCAACAGAAATTATTAAAGGTCTAGAAAACATGATCTACGAGGGAAGATTGAAAAAAACTAGGTTTGTCTAGTCTGGAAAAGAGAAGACCAAGCGGGGAACTGATATGAGTTTTCAAGTACATGAAAGGTTGTTACAAGGAGGAGGGAGAAAAATTGTTCTCCTTAACCTCTGAGGCTAGGACAAGAAGCAACTGGCTTAAATTGAAGCAAGGGCAGTTTAGGTTGGACATTAGGAAAAACTACCTGTCAGGGTAGTTAAGCACTGGAATAAATTGCCTAGGGAAGCTGTTGAATCTTCATCACTGGAGATTTTTAAGAGCAGGTTAGACAAACACCTGTCAGGGATGGTCTAGATAATATGTAGTTCTGCCTTGGTCCAGGGGACTGGGCTAGAAGACCTCTTGAGGTCCCTTCCAGTCCTACGATTCTATGATAGCTGGGTGCTCGCCTGGGAGGAGGCAGACTCAGAGGCTAGTTCCTGCCTCACTGACCCCTCCAGTATTTTATACAAAGCAGAACAGCTTCAACAGATTAAACTGAGAGTCCTCCCCCCCGCCCCATTACCCCACAGCCTGGTGGTTAGTGCACTCTCCTGGGAGGGTGAGTCCCAGGTTCAGAGCCTATTCTAGATTGAGGGGTTCAAACCTGGGTCTCCTGCCCCAAAGGGACATGCCCGAACCATTAGGGTAATGGTTATAAAGGGGGAGGGGGGGAACTAGAACCATCTCCTCCTCCAGCCATTTGGTGAATCTAGCCTCTTTAAAAAAAAAGTACTGCAAAAGCAGGAAGCCTGCCAAAAGATCAGTGGGGCCACTAGAAGATTGAGAAGTTAAAACAGCACTCAAGGAAGACAAAGCTGTTGTGGAGAACCTAAATGAATTTGTTGCATCGGTCTTCACTGCAGAGGATGTGAGGACGATTCCCAAACCTGAGCCATTCTTTTTAGGTGACAAATCTGAGAAACTGTCCGAGATGGATAGGTCCATCAATGGCTATTAGCCAGGATGAGCAGGGATGGTGTCCCTAGTCTCTGTTTGCCAGAAGCTGGGAATGGGTGACAGGGGATGGATCACTGGATGATTGCCTGTTCTGTTCATTCCCTCTGGGGCACCTGGCATTGGCCACTGTCGGAAGACAGGGTACTGGGATAGATGGGCCTTTGGTCTGACCCAGTATGGCAGTTCTTATGTTCTTACTGAGGTGTTGATAGAGGAGGTTTTGGAAGAAATTGATAAATTAAACAGTAATAAGTCCCCAGGACCAGATGGGATAAACAAAAGAGTTCTGAAGGAACTCAGATATGAAATTGCGGAACTACTAAGTGCAATTAGTAACCTAGCGCATAAATCAGCCTCTGTATTGGATGACTTGAGGATAGCTAATGTAATGTCGGTTTTTCAAAAGGCTCCAGAAGCGATCCTGTCAATTACAGGCCAGTAAGCCTAACTTCAGTACCAGGCAAACTGGTTGAAACTATAGAGAATTATCAGACACATAGATGAAAACGATTTGTTGGGGAGGAGTCAATACAGCTTTTATAAAGGGAAAATCATGCCTCCCTAATCTATTAGATTTTTTTGAGGGGCTCAACAAATATGTGGACAAGGGTGATCCAGTGGATATAGTGCACTTGGACTTTCAGAAAGCCTTTGACAAGGTTCCTCAGCAAAGGCTCTTAAGAAAAGTAAGCAGTCATGGGATAAGAGGGAAAGTCCTCTCATGAATCAGTAACTGATTAAAAGATAGGGTAGGAATAAATGATCAGTTTTTAGAATGGAGAGCGGTAAATAGCAGCATTCCCCAAGGGTCTGTACTTGGACCAGTGCTGTTCAACATATTCATAAATGATCTGGAAAAAGGGGTAAACAGCAAGATGGCACAGGTTGCAGTTGACACAAAATTACTCAAGATACTGAAGTCCAAAGCAGACTGAAGAGTTACAAAGGGATCTCACAAAACTGGGTGACTGGGCAACAAAATGGCTGATGAAATTCAATGTTGATAAATGCAAAGCAATGCACATTGGAAAACATAATCCCAACTATACATACAAAATGCTGGGGTCTAAATTAGCTGTTACCACTCAAGAAAGAGATCTTGGCGTCATTGTGGATAATTCTCCAAAAACATCCATTCAGTGTGCAGCGGCAATCAGAAAAGCTAACAGAATGTTATGAACCATTAGGAAAGGGATAGATAATAAGACAGAAAATATCATAATGCCACTATATAAATCCATGGTACGCCCACGCCTTGAATACTGCATGCAGTTCTAGCTGCCCCAAGTCAAAAAATTTATATTAGGATTGGAAAGGATATAGAGAAGGGCTACAAAAATGATTGATGGTAGGGAACAGCTTCCATATGAGGAGAGATTCACAAGATTGGGACTGTTCATCTTAGAAAAAAGATGACTGAGGGGGGATCTGATAGAGATCTATAAAATCATAAATGGTGTGGAGAAAGTGAATAAGGAAGTGTTATTTACCACTTCACGTAATTCAGGAAATGAATAGGCAGCAGGTTTAAAACACACAAAAGGAAGTACTTCTTCCCACAACACACAGTCAACCCGTGGAACTCATTGCCAGGGGTTGCCTGTGAAGGCCAAAATATAACTAGGTTAAAAAAAATTAGATACATTCATGGAGGATTGGTCCCACAATAGCTATTAGCCAACATGGTTAGGAATGCAACCCATGCTCTGTATTTCCCTAAGCCTCCTACTGCATACCAGCTACTCTCACAGACAACAGATTCCAAACACAGAGGATGTTCCCCTGGGCAAAAACTTAGTTACACACACAACTCCCCCCCCAAATACCCAATTTGACTATTCCTCTAATTGCACAAGACAGGTTACAAAGAAATAAACATAAACCTATTTATTTCCTTCACTACTACTCACTACTTAATAAAAAAAATAAATAAGAGGCTGAATTCTGGAGCTTTCCCACTCCGGTCCAAAGTGAAACTCAACCGACAAAGGGAACTTCCCTCCTTCCCTTTGAACCATCTTGTCCTCCCATTGGTTTCTCTGGTCAGATGTCAGCTAGGCTAGGTGAACTTCTTAACCCTTTACAGGTAAAAGAAGCATTAACCCTTAACTATCTGTTTATGAAGGGGTGTCCTGCTGATCTGGTGCTGAAGTGGGGCAAAGGGTAGTGCTCCATCATTAGGAGCCTCAACTTAATCTCCCAGTTCTTCCTCACCCTAAATTTAAGTGCCAGACAGAAGTTACACTTCTGAGGGACATGTAACTCTCCAAGGCAGAGAACGCAGTTGGAGTGACCTTTGCTAATGGGGCTGCCCTCCTGGCAAGAGGGGCAGTGTTTGAGGCAATGTCCAAGGAAGACAAGGCTTCAGAGGGAAGGGTGAGGAACAAAACTAAGCCTCTCAACTACTAAACTAAAATAATCTAAACTGAAACTATCTAAAACTAAACTAGCAGCTAGGGGAAAAAATGTATAGCCAAGGCACACTCCAAGGTGGACACACAAAAGTTCCATCTCAAGCTGAGGTGGCTGAGGAAGAACTGAGGGTGGTTCGCTTGCGCAGCCCTATAGAGTCTCAGTGTGAGGCATGAGGCAGTAGGGCGCACGGACACACTGAAAAACTCTGCTCGAAGGCACACGGGGCGCATGCCCGTCTGAAGTGGAGCACCCACAGGGACACTACTCGAAGAAGAACGCTGTGTTCTCCAGTTAGGGAAGCCATTGAAAGTCTATGCTACAACACAGGCATTTCCACACACAGCTCCCTCCAGCGCTACGTCCCTTCCCCACAGAGCACAGCCAACTCTCTGCCACCAGATTTGAGAGCAGGAGCACAGAGCAGCCCAAGTGAGCTGTGCAGGGTCACATAGTCAGTGCCACAGTGGTGACTCTGGGCCCCTAGATTCATTACACTCAGCTCAGCTGCCCTGAGGGGTATTCGACAGACTGCTGCTAAGAGTGCAAGTGTGACTGTCTCAGGTATTTGACAGCAAAGCAGTAATATCAGACACAGCAGTCCCAGGCCAGTCAGTTACCTGCACAGGTTTGGCTGGATACCCTGGAGAGTTCAGACAGGCGTTGCTGGCCACCGCGGGAGGCTGAGACGGAACAAGTAAAAATTATTTGCTTCTCATCAACCAGAGTGTTTTCCCCTCTCCCTGCGAAAAGTGTGAATGGGACCCAAAGCGAAACCAACAGACAGTGTCCTACCCCAAGTGGGGAGATATCCCCCAACCCGCCATGCCACAGCCCAGCTCAATCTGCCCCAAATGGAGAAACGTCTGCCCATCCCGCCGTGGCCCAGCCCAACCCACCCCAAGTGAACAGATGCCCACTCCATCCCATCCTGCCCCAAGTGGGGAGATGTCCATCCCATCCCTCCATGGCCCAACCCAGTCCGAGTAGAGAGACACCCGCTCCATCCTGCCATGACCCAGCCCAACCTGTCCTGAGTGGAGAGATGGCCACCCCATTCCAGCCCACCCCAAGTGAAAAGATGCCCACCCCATCCTAGTCTGCCTGGAATGGACAGACACCCACCCCATCCCACCATTGCCCAGCCCAACCCAACCTAAGTGGAGAGATGCCCAGTCTGGCTCAGCCCAGCCCAGCCCAGCCTGAGTGGAGAGATGCCTGCTCAATCCTGCCTGGTGAAGCCCAGCCCGCCCTGAGTGACGTGGGGGGCTGACCCAGCACACCCAGCTACTCAGGCCAAGGAGCTGCCAGCCCAGAGCAGAGCAGGGCCCATCTAACCCTAATGGACAATCCAGGAATGCCCTGTCAGGGGAAGCTCAGGTTTGCCCTGTCATTAGGGGTCGCAGCAGGCAGATGTCTTGCAGGCTCCAGCCCCAGCCGGGAACAACACACAGCCACACTGTGGACACCGGGGTTTGTTGTGACACAAACGAGAGCCAATAAACACTGACCAGGTTCAAACCTGTCTGGAAGGTGGTTTTCTTGCTGGGAGAATTGGAGGAGGCAGCCCTGACACAAGTGGCCAAAATGCCCTGCCCTGTCCAGCCAAGAGAATAGCCCTACAGACTGGTAGCCATGGTAACCAGCCTTTGGGACAGAGCATGTTTGGCATAGGGGGCTCTCCTTGGAGCTCAGGTGCAGAGTACTTTGGGGGTCCCTGCCCAGAGTGATGGGGGCAGTTAGTGAGGGGATCTGCCCTTCCACTCCCCCAGGAGGCACCAAGGGAAATTTAGTTCATGCAGCTCACCCCTTACCACTTAGTTAATGAACCTCCCCAACTAATGCAGCACGCAGCCAGCCCCTCAGCCATTCCTGCCAGCTGAACTCCCAGTTCATGCCTGCCAGCCCACACAAGCCATGTCCCCCACATCATGTGAACTGTCATCCCAACCTGACTCCTGACACTGCCAAGGCTGCAACCCCATCACCCACACCTATCCCTAGCACCACCACCAAACCCCACTGCACCGGGCGGCAGCTTCCCTGCCCAGGACTCCTACTGTGCCACAGCCCTCTCAGAGGGCAGGCACAGAGGAGAGGTTCCCCGGGAGCAGAGAGCATCACTGTCAGCTTTGTGCAGCTTCATATTTTGCAAAGTATTCGCAAATATGCACATTAGCTCATTAAACTATTTTCAAATTTGCAAACAATGAGTGTCTGGCCAGAATCCACCCAAGTGGCAGGGTCAAACATGGAATTGCATCAAGCTCAGCAGGTGGGTACTAAAGGGAACAACCATGGGGGGGGAGGAGGGGAGACTAGAAGCAGAAGAGGTAACCCAGGGGTAACTGGGGGCTAATGAGGCTGCTAAAGTAAGCTGGGGATAGGGGAGTTGGTTGAATGGGGGGCTCTTGGGTCAAACAGCCGACTGCAGTTTCCTCCCTTTTACAGGCTCCTGTCTATCAGACAAGACGGACAAGGCCGGGAGGCGGAGGGGGGGCGCTCTGGCACCTTTCTCATCAGTGTGGGGTCCATATGCCCCATCACAGTTCCCCTCCCCCCCAAGGGTAGATACATTCCTCAAATCCAGATCTGCCCCAGTTGGAACTCACCCAGCCCCAGGCTCACCCACAGGGTTACCATATTTAAAAAAATAAAAAAAGAGGACACTCCACGGGGCCCTGGCCCCACTCGTTTCCCACCCCCGGCCCCGCCCCAACTCCGCCCATTCCCCGCCCCTTCCCCGAAGTCCCCGCCCTAACTCCCCCTCCTCCCTCCCAGCCACGCAAAAAGGGCTGCCCAAGCGCTACCGGCTTCACAGTTTGCCGGGCAGCCCCCAGACCCTGCACCCCCGGCCGGTGCTTCCCCAGCGCAGCTGGAGCCCGGGAGGGGAAGCGCCCAGCTAGGGGCGCAGGGTCTGGAGGCTGCCCGGCAAACCGTCAAGCTGGTAGCGCTCGGGCTTCGGGCAGCCCCCATCCCTCCGGACCCTGCACCCCCGACCGGGCTCTTCCCCTCCTGTGCTCCGGCTGCTGTGCTCCTCCCCTGACTCTTCAGCTCTGTTTAAGAGCCGAGCTGCCCGAGTGCTCGGGCTTCGGGCAGCTCCCATGCCTCCGGACCCCAGCCGCCGGCTGGGCACTTTTCCTCCTGGGCTCCAACTGCTCTGCTCTGGTGGCGCAGGGTCCGGAGGCATGGGGGCTGCCCGAAGCCGGAGCGCTCGGGCAGCTTGGCTCTTAAACAGAGCCGAAGAGTCAGGGGAGGAGCAGAGCAGCCACGGGAGAGGAAGTGCCCGTCCGGTATTTTCCTGGACATGTTCGGCTTTTTGGCAATTCCCCCCGGATGGGGGTTTGATTACCAAAAAGCCGGACATGTCCGGGAAAAACTGGACATATGGCAACCCTACTCACCCACTCAGCATGTGCTATGGGGCCTCTCCCTGCTCTGCCTGGCAACCTACCCTTCTGATTTGGTGGAAAGTCCTCTTTCTTCCCCAATAAGACCCTGTTTTCCACATTTTAACCTGGAGCAAACTAACTGGGGAAATGGGAGCATCTTGGGGAAGCACAGGCACAGCCTGGACTGTAGGGGTATAATACGGCCAAGCTACGGGACCATCCCCCCCCTCAAAGAACTGTATCAATCCTTGGCATCTGGCTCCATTGAGGGGCTCTTACAGCACCCAGTTGCCTAGCAATAGCAGAAAGCACCAACTGGAGAAGCCAAGGCCCAGAGGGTCAGGCCTGCATCCCTTAGCCTATCCCTATGCTCAGATTCACACCATCCTGGGTTTGTTCTCCTCTCCAGCTCTGCAGGAACAGGCTCCTAACTTCGTAACTTGTATGACAGTGCTGCCTTGGTGTGTAACGGGGGCCTTGTGCTGCCTGTGCAGGCATGGAAATGCAATCCCCCCCCGCTCCAGCAGAGGGCTCTTGGGAAGGACAGCAATGGTCCACTGAAGCGATTACAAAGGGGTGATGGAAGCAGCCTGACTCCCCCCTCTACAGCATCGTTGCAGGGACACAGTGGCCAGGAGCCCAGAATTCCCCAGTAAAACTTCCCAGCCACAAGAGCTGCCCTCCTGCTCCCCAGGTTGCCTGGGCCACACATACCTCGGGCGGTGGCCTGCTGGGAGTCATGGGCACGTACACAGACCTGGGGCTCTTCAGGTCTGAGGTTGTGGAGATCAGATTTGGGCTGCTGATGTCGCAACTCTGCAGCTCATGCCTCACTTTCCTGGTATTGCTGCCCTCTTGAAACATGGGATTGGAGAGCCCGTTGGTGGTGTTGGTCACAATCCTCCTGAAAAACACACAAAAAAGAGCCACAGCCATATTTTCCCTCTGGTTTGATTTCACTCAAAGGCCCGCAATTTTGAGGTCTGCTGAAAAGCCCAGTGACTCTTTGGCAGTGAGGCACAGAACAGCCCAGGATTCACCAGGGCCCGGCTGCCACCTTGCCCTAAAATGTGCTACGTCATAGACAAGGTAGAATAATATGTTTTTCAACACTACTCATGAAAAACCATATATTGTAGAAAAGGTCAGATCCTGAAAGACGGATATATATCAATATCAGGGACATCAAAATGTGTCCCAAGGGACTGGAAAGCACAGCCAGTCTTGTTTCACCACAGAGTATGATGATGTCACCATTAAATGCTGATTACTGGGCACAAGGGTTCATTTTCTTCTTTTTTCCATTTTTAAAAACAAACCCAGCATTTTAATCACTTTATTGCAAAAATAACTGAAGTCCACAACAGGCAGTGGCCATCTTTGGAAACTTGAGCTTAAAGCAATTGCTCAGCATCACAGCGGGTGTGGGATCGGGCCAAAATGCAGATCTCTGATGCCTCAACTACAAAGCCAGCCTGCATAGCCGACCGTATGTGACCATGAATGTGGAGACAGGATCAACCATGCTGCGAGGCTCACAGTGGTTTGGGGTGGGGGAGGTGCAGGCACAGCCCCATTTCACAGAGAGCTTTTACCTACTGCTACACGGCCATGCAAGGCAGAGACCTGGGTGCTATTCCTGTTTCTGCCTGAAGTGACTTTGTACCAGTTCAAATCCTCAATTACCTGAGCTGTAGAGCTAACAGGTCTGCCTGTCCGTCTATCCCATACTCATCACCTTGGAATCCAGAGATTGTATTTTCTCCAATTTAGAAACGTGGGCAACACATTCTGTAACTCCTTTGAACATTGATTCTTACTTCTAAAGAATATAGTGACCATTTTAATTACACCAATTAAATGATTGAAAAATAATGCTAAATTAAACTAAGAGCTCCTTCAGGTAGTGAATTACCTTTCCCAGCTGCAGCACTGGAATGATGTAGTTTTGGGAGGGCGGAGGGAGTGGGTGAGGGGGCTGCGTAAATTTCTGATTATTTTTTAAATTTCTTTTTAAAAGAGGGGAAAAGGGGAAATTAAAATGGATTCTGCTCCAACCCCCTGTCTGGGTCTTTGACTCATCCTGCGCGGCACATGGTCACACAGCTCAGCCACCAGCAGGAAAGATTCGTTCATTTATCCTGCACCCAGCTCCTAAATGACTCTTTGGGCAGAGATCAATAGGGAAGTTCCAACCCCACTGACAAATTTTCCAGGTTCTGGAATGGTCTCATGCAGCTGTTAATGTATGTATGTATCAGGTGAGGCATTTCCAGCAGAGAGGGAAGTATTAATGCCATTCTACAAGGCACTGGTGAGCTCTCATCTGGAATCCTGTGTACAGTTCGGGTCAGCCACATTCAAGACAGACGAATCCACACTGGAACAGGTGCAGAGTCGAGCTAATAGGATGATCAGGGGAACAAAGGGCCTGTCTTATGAGAGGAGAGGAGATTGCAAGAACTTGGCTTGTTGAGCCTAGCAAAATGCAGGCTGCGAGAGATTCTGACTACTCTCTACAAATCCATTGGGGCAAACACCAGAGTTTCTGAAGCTAAAGGACAGTGTGGGCACAAGAACAAATAGGGATATACTGGCCATGAACAAATTGCGGCTGGAAATGAGAAGAAGGTTTCTAACCATCAGAGGGTGAGGTTCAGGAACAGCCACCCAATAGGAGCAGTGAGGGCAAGAAACCAAACTCATTTGAGGCTGGAGCCCCTTCCAGCTCTTTGTCCTATATTCTAATATCCCCCAAGCTTTGCGTGGAACAGCCCCATCAGTTGTATGAACACGCTTAGCTGCTTTGTCCCAAACCTGGATGCAGAGTGCTCCCTGGAAGAGGGTACAACTGGGCTTGTGTGTTGCCATGCAGAGTATGACAGGGTGTCTCGATTGCTTCCTCATGCCTGCCTGGGGAAAAGCCCAAGTGGGTGTGTGCTTGGGACTGCTGTAAGCCCATCCGCACGGCTGAGTGCCCAGCTGTGAATCACAGGAGCAAACCCAGCCCTGTGCTGCTCACTCGCACTGTCAGTCCTCTCCCTTTCCAGCACATCCTGGCTCTGCCACCTCACATTCAGTAAGTGCTGTGAGCAATCGCAGCAGCCAAGGTGTGGTTGTGCCTTGGGGCGCTGCGAGGCCAGCTGGGAATCCCAGGTGCTTGGCAGACACTCCTGGCATGGAGCTACTGCTTTTATAAAAATGGATACTAACTGCCAATCCCCTGAAGCCCACAGAGCCTCAGCCTGAGGATTGTAACCCAGACATGATCGGGGCCCCATTGTGCCGGGCACTCTACAGTGCACTGGTCCCAGCCCCAGGAGCCTGCGATGAGGGGATGGGGAGAGGGAGGAGGTGCCATGGGAGTGGGACACCCTCACAGTCTGTTACACACACTGGGATATTGCTGCTCCTTCAGGTTCGCCTCTCATTCCTGTTGTGTCTGTAATTCCCCATCAGCCTGCCCCTCCCAAGAAGCCCTAAAACCACCAGGTGATGTCCAGGCTGGGACTAGCACCCAAGGGCGGTGGGGTGGGGAGGCCTGCGATTCTAAGCCCTCCTCATAGTCATGTAGCAGCTTCCCCCAAATGGCCTTTGGGCTGGGGTTTCTCAGCCCTGGGGTAGAAAGGAGAGTGAGCATTGGCCCACCTCTTTCTGGTTCAACACAAAGAGGGGCTTTCACCCTCAGAGAAGCTACTGCACCCTTCCACTGCTTCAGGTCAGGGGTGTCATACCTGGCCCAGGCATCGCTCAGGGCACATTGGTGAGAAAATGCAGTTGTGAGTGAACTAGAGCAGCAGAGAACAGAGAGCAGCTCTTTGGCCCTGTGCCCAGCCCCTCCCCAATACCCTCAGTATTCCCCTCCTGCCTAGAGAGGACATTGGCAGGGCCCTGTCAGCACCAGGACCTGCAGCTCCCTGTTTGGTGAGAGCACAGGGACTGATGGCACTGCAGGACGAGTACAAACAGCTGGGCCCTGCAGGGGGTTGGGAAGCATACCACACTCTCTGGGGGGTGCTCGCTTAGCAGGGAGGCCCATCAGAAGCTCCTGCTGTCAAACAAGGAGCGGACAGGACCTGCACCCACCCCACTCCTACAGTGTCTTCCTGAGCAGGCTGCTCAGTGACCAAGCACCCAGCAGGAGGCAGCAGATGAAGGCGGTGGGGGTGTAGGAAGGAAGAGCCCAGAGGGGCAGGCCAGGAGAGGTCTCCAAAGGGTGGGTGAAGGGGTGGTATTTCAGGGATTCGGGGCATACAGCTTCCCACGCCTGTCACTGATCAGAACCCAGAGCAGGGGCTTCGTGAACAACATCAGCTTCCATATGATGGCCAGACAGTGACTCCTCTGGGCATGGGGCTGAGCTTCTCAGTGCAGGTCACCATGACAAAAACCACCAGGACAAATTGACCGAGGTCAGCAGCCTCGGCTGAAGGGCTAGGGTTGGATAGGCCATGGGGGAATGAACTGTTCTCTCCCGCAGGCCATAAGGGACAGGGGAAAGAGTGGGGACACTTGCCTGTCAGCACAGGACTCAGACAAGCACCTGGATATCTGGAGTCAGGCACAAGTATTAATGGCCAGTGGATTGGTATGGAGAGAGTCAAGCAACCATATTGATTCAGTCTGTCCATCCAGCTGTCCAATCAGCCTGTCGCTTGCTCCTCACCGTGGAATCTGGCTATTGAGTATCCCAGCGAATCAGAGGAACTGCCTGCCGTGGGGACTGAGCTCTGTGGGGGAACGGTACAGTAGCAGGAGTCTTACCCTTTCTGGAAGTATTTCTTCCCATTGCCTCTGTAGAACACAAAGCCTCCGATGATCAGCATGGCTACCAGTACCACCACTGTCAGCACGGCTGCAACAACCACGCTGCTTCCAGCTGTTGAGAGCCAGAGAGAGGGATCAGGGCAGGGGCTGTTCCCTTCACCAGGGCTAGGTGACTCAGGGGTTTGGTTTGGGGAATTCAGTCACCTATCCCAGCCCATCCCCTGGTGAGCAGGGCAGGGCCAGACTGTCCATTGTTTTCCAGGGCTTTGGCCAATCTAAACAGCTCCTGAAAGGAGCGCATTGCCCAGCCTATCAGACCTCACAGTCAGGACATTGCTACTGCCTGCAGCCCAGCTGTTTCCTCCAGCAGGTCCATCCCAAGCCCTGCCCTCCTGGCCCTAGTGAGCGCTGTACCTGATGCAATCTCCGAGAGCTTCCGCTCGCAGTAGGGTGCAGCCCAGCCGGGCTCACAGTGGCATTCCCGCTTGTGATTGCAGACCTGAAATCCAATATGGCAGGATTAGGGACCAGGCAGCAACTCTGACCTTCTGACCATGCTTTACAAGGGGAGGGTTTGGGCTCAATCCTGTAGCCTCTACCCAGGTCACACTCCCATCGGCTTCAGCAGCAGTTTGGCTTTACTGAGCAGGCAGCAGGATCGGGCCCCTTGTAACTGCTGCACATTTGCTCTGGCCTCAGGATCACGGCTGGTGAATTGTCATTACTGCACAGATACTGACAGCAAGAATCTGTTCTCCTGAAGCAGAGTATGAGTGACTCGCACTGGCATCACCCGGGAATCAGCCCAGACAGTGCCTGTCTGTCTGACATGCAACAGCGTGTGATGCTGCTGTGTCCCATTTGTTGCACTCAGCACCAGCATCTGGAACAGTCCAACTGCCCCATCTCAGCACCTGTGAGCAGCTCACAGATGTCCCACTCGGGCAGCGCCTCCCACAATCACAGCTGCTGGAGGAGAGGAAGTTCTGCTGAACTCATTGGCAGAAAATGTTCCCTCCCAACTTGGGCCAAATTGCTCCCTGAACCAAAGTGCCCAGCGACAGGCAGGGCACCACGCCATGGGAATGTGGTTTGATCCGTTCCTTCAGGGTGGACATGCTGAGAAAAGCGAAGTGCTGCGGGAGCTCTCTCGGGGACGAGGGCCCTGTTACCACACAGTGACCACACAGCCCAGCCATGGGTGGCCTGTGACCATGTGCTCTGAGGGAGGCAATGCTGTGATAGTGCGACATGAAAAGAGACATCATGACTGGCGTAGACAGACATAGCAAATGGACCCTGTGGGTCTTGGGAACATGCCAGGTTGCTGGCTGAAAGGCTGCATTTGCCAGCAGATCACAGGAGCAGACATCAGCACCGAGGTACTGCAGACTAAGGGCGGGACGTGCGGTGCTGCAGGATGGGGAGAGCTGCTCTAACATCAGACGCAGAATGGGGTGTGGACAGATAGAAAGGAAGGTCTGTGAAGCACCAAGAACCCATGTGAGAAGGTCCCAGGGGTCCAACAGTGCATGGCAGTGGCACAGAGTATGTTCATGTCTGCTGTGTGTGCTCACAGACACATGGGGTGTCTGGGCGAAGCCCTGTCAGGAACAATACTTAGCATCTTTCACCCACACACCTCCCAGCACTTTACAACACAATCAGTGCTCCGATATTACAGCTGGGGGATCTGAGGCACAGTCGCTCCTGTACAGTCAGAGGACACCCAGGGGATCGTGGCCACACCAGCACCTCTGTGTGATGCCGTGACCTTTCCATGGCCTGAACCTACCCCATGACCATTGCACTTTGCAGAGCAGTTTTTGGCACCGTAAATCAGGAGGTCCTGGCAGCGCCCGGCATAGCAGACCTGGAATGAGAAGGTATAATGCTTTTAGTATCGTTTATACGGCATCACCCATCCTGCACTCACAGCCACACATCAGCCTCAGCACAGACAGCAACTCAGCAGCTGTGTTACCTCCTTGCTGCTGACCTTTCCCCCTCTCCAGCAGGTCCCATGGCAAACCCATCCTTCCCCAGCACCCGCAAAGCAAAGCAAACATCACCAGCCCAGCGGACAAGAATAGCAACAGCGGGCGCAGGGTACTCACCATTTCCTCCCCACACTTGGTGCCCGTTGGCACCAGCACAAGATTTGCCACCATGTCACTTTCTTCCTTGACAGTGATAGCTACTTTGCAGGTCACCCTTCCGAGAGACAGGGAGTAGACGCCACCCCCTCCAATGGGGTTCCTGTTCCCACTCAGGCAATGCAGCGTGCCACACTTAACGTCTCTGCAGGAAAAGTAAATGGCAGGAGTGAGCGTGCTTGGGTCTCATCTCACCTTAGCTTTGGCATGGCCCCAAAGCCTCGCACCCCACAGCCTGTGCCAATGTGGGACAGCTCCTCTGCCTTTGCCTGGAGGGTGGGCTCAGTGCTAGCAAAAGATCCTGTCTCAGCAGCCCTTGCAGATGTCTGGGCCCAGCAGAGCGCCCCCACCCACCTAGGGGCCTCAGCTCTGACCTGCACGAAACCATCTCTAGGGGGAGAGGGGAGCTCAGTGTCTGACCAGTTGTGAGGGCAGGGGTGTGAGCAGGCCCAGCTCAGCAGTTTTTGGACAGACATCACCAATTCCTGTTGCATACACCACCAAAGAGCCGCCTAACAGTTCAGGTCAGCACTGATGCATCGCACTGGGGCTGGCCTCGTAGTAGTGAAGGGCTCCTCCCTCCCTCTCTCCTTCTGGACCCCACACACTTGGCCAGGCTCCATGGCCGGATGCTGGGAGCCAGTAGGGCAGCTCCAAGCTGTGCAGCTTGCACTACACTGCCAGGATCCTAGCAGGAATTACTGTAAAATGTCCATGTCAGAGACCAGCAGGGGCCCAGAGTAACATCGCTGCCTGAAGCCTGAGCTCTGTGGGAATATCAAAGTAATCTGCCTCCACTGACCCATGAAACTGACTAACCTTCTCCTCCCAAAAAAAGAGCACAGAGTTGCAGAGAATGGATTCTTCAAAGAAATCTGAAGCTTTACATAGATACCTCGCTAAGAAGGGTGTTTCCAGCTTGCAGCATGGAGAGACATCTCAGATTCCAAGTGAATACTTGGCAGCCAAGCCAGGGCTGGGAAAAAACAAATGGCCACCAAACTGGACATTCTGGAGATGATCTCTTGAGTTTGAGGCCATGAGATAGGACCAAGAGTCTAGCAGTAAAGAAGGAAGTTACTGATTTGGAAGAGAAAGTCACTGTGCTAGAGACTGGCCTCAGAGAGACAGAGCTGTATGGCACGGATGGAGCAGAGAGAGAGAGAGAGAGAGAAAGATGCAGCTTAAACTTCATGATTCAGAAAACAGAGGGAGACGGAACACAAGAATTAAGGGACTGCCTGAAAACACTGAAGGAGGAAATCCAATCTGGCATGTAAAAACAGTGATTGAGGAATTGTTAAATCTGAGCTCTCTGAGAGAGGTGCCAGTGGAGAGAGCACATAGAGTGCTGCTCCTCCCCTCCGCCCCTCCAGCTAGGCCTTCCAATAGACCCAGAGACCTAACTGTGAAATGTCATGGTTATCATCAGAAAAAATTAATTAACAAAAAAGCCAGAGAGCATTCAGAACTCATTCTCAAAGGCTACACGCTGCAATTTTCCACAATCTCTCTGCCCTAACTTAAAAAAAGAGGAGTTGGGGAAAATTACATCAGGACTCAGAAGGGCAGAAATCCACGACAACTGGGGACTCCCACTCATACTCTCTTTCACCTTGCTTTGTCTACACTACAGACCTTACAGCGGCAGAGTGCTGCACACAGGCAGCAACATGAAGTGGGAGGACAAGGAAGAAGAGAAGAATGGCTAGTCCTACAAGAAGAGGAGAAGAGTCAATGGAGATTTGGAGCTCCAGGAGGATACAGAATGACTCGCAGAAGCCTCTGCTACAGGCAGTAGCGTAGCTAGGGGGGAAGCGACTGCTCCCCCACTGAGCCCAAGTGGCGCCTTGTCAATTTCTTGGTGCCTTTTTACTCACCCAGGGGAGTGATAAAAAAAAAAAAAGGCACCACCCATTGCGGCGCTTTTATTTTACTCACCCGGCGGCGCTCCGGGTCTTCGGCAGCACTTCGGCGGCAGGACCTTCACTCGCCGCGGGTCTTGGGCGGCATTTCGGCGGCGGGACCTTTAGTGCCACCGAAGACACCCGGAGCGAGTGAAGGGCCCGCCGCCAAATACCCGGAGCGCTGCTGGGTGAGTAAAAGCGCCGCAGCGGGTGGTGCCTTTTTTTTTTTATTGCTCCCCCTGTTCCCTCCACCTGGCTACACCTCTGTCCACAGGACCAGTTCACAGTGACTCTGCCCCCTCTCCACAGAGATCCTCTCCCGAATGGGACCAGTTCACAATGACTCCACCTTCACCCCACAGAGATCCCCTCCCCCTCAGGACTGGCTCACAGTGACAATGCCTCCTCCCAGTGGAGATTCCCTGTCGCTCCGGACCAGCTCTCAATGACTCCAGTCCCACGCACAGACTCACACACGCTTGGCACTGGGTGCTTCAGTTCCTTACTTTGGGCTGCAGGGCCTCTTCCCGTTCTCTGTCAGGCAATGCAGGTCCTTCTGGCGGCCATTGTGCTCAAAGCAGATATCAGGGGCCACCTGGGCCTCTGCAGGGACACAGAGAAGAGCTGACACTGGAGTTTCACAAAGGCAAGCTAACCTGAGCCTGTGTGAGCAGCAACACACCTCATGGGGTGACACCTCTCCCCACCTTTCCCCCCACACCAGGCATGTCGAAAACTTCCTCCACCACCCTCTTCCTTTGGCAGGTGACTCTGGGGCTCCCCAGTTCCCTCCACTCCACTGGGTACCTCCTAACCCACATCACCCTTCTGTCAGGAACTAGTGATAAAATAATGCCCGTCCCTAGTGCCTTCCGTCCAAGATCTCAAAGCTCTTTATAAACATTAAGGCCAATATTTTCAGAAGCAGCCATAGAATCCGGGAACCTCCGATCTCAGGTGCCTGACTTAAGGTACTTTGAAGCCCCCAAACTTAGTGGCCAGGGTGGTTGATTTAGCATCACCAATCCCTCCTGTCCTGCACACAGTGAAGTGGGGAAACTGAGTCACAGAGAGGCCAAGGCCAAACTAGTCAGGCCTGGGCCCATCTGTAGCTTCCTAAATTAGTGGCCTAAAGTTCAGAGTGCAAGCCACTGCCCTCAACTTTGTTGGGTTACAGCAACTAGCCTGCCAAGTACCATGCACACTACTGGGATGAGTGGGTGAATGTCCCATGAGAGCATTGAAGGAGACCTGGGCCCCCAGTCTATGTGATGCAGCCTCAGCAATGGATGCACACAGAACTGCACTGGCATGAGCTTGCCTTGTGAGCATGGAGCTGAAAGAGCGCATGCAAAGAGCCATGTTACCTGCGCCCCAGAGCGTACGGCAGTGCTCGCTGTGCAAGGGGCACACCCCGTTGTAACAGTAGCCACTCCCATACTGGCATGGCACACCATTCTCTTGGAAGACGTCCTCCGGGCACTCCGCTGAGAGGCCAGTGCAATGCTCGGGCAGATCACAGCTGTTCTTACTGGCACGACACAACACACCAGCAGCCTTCACCTTAGCAAACACAAACACAGTCCCCAAGGAATGGGGGGGAGGGAGGACAGAAGGTGTCAGTGAGTGCCCATCAGTCAGGTTGCACCCTAGCCTTCCGCATTCCCTGGCTGGCTTGCTGATCTGGCAGAGTGAAAAGGGCTTATCCTGGTCCCACTGAAGTCAAGGCCAATTGGAGCTCTGGTATAGACTTCAGTGTAGAGTCTGACCCATAGTCAGGAAACTACCTGGGGTTGGAACATAACTTTGGGGAGTTGTGCTAAGCCCTACCCTGCAGTCTTCAACATCAGGTGGTCATGGGTGAATACTGCTGGCACCAGGAAAGTGAAAACACATCCTTAGCATGTGAGCTGGGCCTGGAGACATTCAACCACTTGTAATGTGACCCTTCCTCAGTGACTCACACCCAACCTGTTCGCCTTAACAATTTGTACAATGTTATCTGGAAGCAACTGCATTCAACTACCTTTTCTTAACCACAGAGTCACAGCTGTTAATGCCAGACAGGACCATTATGATCATCTAGTGTGACTTCCTGAATAATAGGAATGGCCACCAGTGATTCCTGTTTCAGAACCATAGCTTGTGGTTCAGCTAGAGGATGTCTCGAACTAAGACATTCTGTACTGATTTTAAAGACTACAAATGATGGAGCATCTACCACGTTCCTACGTCAGCTGTTCCAATGGTTAATTACCCTCCCTGTTAAAAAACTGAGCTTTATGTCTAGTCTGAATTTGTTTTTAGCTTCAGCTTCCAGTCACTGGATCTCATTCTGCCTTTGTCTGCTAAACTAAAGCTCCCTCTGCAAAAGTCTTTTCCCCATGTAGTTACTAATAGACTGTGATCAAGTCACTTCTTAACCTTTTCTTGGGTAAATTAAATAAATTGAGCTTCCTAAGTCCTTCCCTGGCCGGCAGGTTTTCCAGAACTCAAATCATTGTTGCGGCTCTTTTCTGAACCCCTTTCAATTTTTCAATACCCTTTCTGAAGTGTGGACATCAGAACTGGACGCAGGATACATTCATGCCATATGCAGAGAGAACACCATCTCCTTGCCACTGCTCAATATTCCCCTGCTTATACAGCCAATGATCACATTCGCCCCCTTAGGGTATGTCTACACAGTAGGTGTGATTTCCAGCCCAGGCAGACATATGCATGCTAGCTCTGCTCAAGCTAGTGCGCTAAAAACAGAATTGTGGCTCTGGCAGCACAGGTGGTGGGTCAGGCTAGAAGCCAGAGTATGTACCCCTGGGGTCAGACAGGATTGTACCCCGGTGGCTAGCCAGAGCTGCTGCCTGGTCACACAGCTATTTTTAGCACGTGAGCTCATCTATCCACTTGGGCTGGGAATTATACCTCCCAGCTCCTGTGCAGACATACCCCTAGGTACAGCATCACACTGACAGCTCATGTTCAGCTGGTTCCTATCATGACTCTAAGTCCCCTTTTTAGCCCTTGCTTTTCAAAAAGCAGCCCCCCAGGCTGTAAGTGTAGCCTACATTCAGTCAGTCAGTCAGTTTTTAATCCATTTAATTAGGGCTACAATGCTATTGACTGGCAGCCTTTGGGACCCCTGGGACAAAGACCTTGACTCAGAGAGCTGTATGGTTGCTTTGGTGTAGCCAGGGGTTATCTGAGAAGCCAGACATGTTTGTTCACATCTGTGAGCATCCCAGTGGCTTCATAGCTTTCTACTCAATAACCTGGCAGTAGCATGTGCGTGTCGGGCTTACTTAAACTCTTCCCTTGAGGAGAAATATGCGGACCATAAAGCCAGGAAATATCACATTCATGCACCTATGTGCTGGGCACTTTAGCAGGGCTGGGGAATTGGCCTCGTTTCATTTCTTTGGGCCCTTTTCCCCAGTTGTCAATCAGCCAGACTCCCGCAAGGCAGCTCCTAGCAGACATCGTCTGGAGACTGATTTTACCTTACACTGTTGGCAGCATTCTCCCTGAGCACATTCTGCTCCGTCACTTAGTCGGCAGGTGGTGGCGTTGCAGCAGGGATCCCTGCATTCCTAACAACAAACACAATACACGTGGGTTGGGGAGCGGATACACTGGGGATGGGAGCAATGAGTCACCTGGAGAACCTCCTAAAATCAGCAACCCTTTGAACATCACCAAGGGGGGCTCCTGCAAAAGGGCTGTGTACGTCTCCTGTTGTGTGGCACCACCGGGGGATGTAGGCAGAAATGGCACTATTTTCTCCTGTGAGTACACTGTGAAGTTACATGTATGGCACATTCCTACCCACACAGGAATCTGTTACTAGCTTCTGACTACGGACATAGTTATTATAATCATCCTTAGCTCTTCTATAGCATGCTTTATCTATGGGTCCCAAAGCACTATACAATGAAGGGGAAGTATTGTTATCCCCATGTTACAGAAAAGATGTCAGAATAGCAGGCCAGCACCCTCCCAGGAAGACACAACCAGTAACAGGGCAGGAGCAGCTGGGAATAGATAAACAGCAGGATAACATCCTTCTGTGAGCACCAGGAGAACAAAACGTCTGCCTATTGATCCTTGGATGACTCTGTGCTGCTATATCTCTCTGGCTGACTTTCAGGTCAGGGATGAGAAAGACTGTGCTTTGCAGACTGGCTTCCCTGGAGTGATTTGCTTAATTGACTAGTTCAAAAATCTAAATCCAAACCTGGACACAAGATTACAAACTAAACACCATGGGAAGGTGTGAAACGCCACTTCTTCTATACTGCTTGCTAGAGAGGGCAGGGCTCCGGCAGCATAGAGGGTATATTGCCAAACCCTCTGCCTTCTGGACGGAAAGGGTGCATTAAGAAGGATGTGAGTCACAGGAGAGAGATTTCAGAGTGGTACTGTGTTAGTCTGTATCAGCAGAAAGAACAAGGAGTACCTGTGGCAGCTTAGAGACTAACAAATTTGTTAGTCTCTAAGCTGCCACAGGTACTCCTCGTTCTTTTTACAGGAGAGAGAGAGAGAGAAGACAGGCGTAGCCTGGAGAGGTTTCTGCAGTCACTGCTCCTTGACCAAATTCCTGGCATTAATCAGAAAGATACCAAAGATCTGCAGAAGATTTGGGCAGCTGCTGAAAATAGGCAGCTAAGGAGGAAGTGCTAGAGGGAACTTCTCCTTTATCTACCAGAGTGTGCAGCAAGGGTTCTTACCACAGAGCCTCTGCACTGGTGGGAATGGACAGAATACAGTCATTCTGAATAGTTGTTTTTGTTAACATGGGAAAAAACGTACAGGAGGGCTTGGCCTGAGACTGGCTGGAGACAACTCTAAGCGTTAATGCTGCAACTCCGGACAATGATCTGTGACTGACCGTGCTAAAATTCACGAACCTTGGGGCATTTCTGCACATTTTATAAATATCCAGCACCCACCCAAATGCACATGAATAGCAAATAATAAGAGCCCACATACAACAGCAACCAAAACTCGACACTTCTACTTGTGAAGAGATTAAGGAACCAGTTTATTGGACCAATTCTAGTTCCATACAGAAAGCAGATCTGTGCTTTAAAGGGGACCCGCAAAGGAAAAGAAAGTGGATATGTACCCTTCATGGCTTCCTGGGGCTGGAACTCACATTTTCTGTACCAAATTAACGATATGCAGTTAAATCCGTGCAATGCCTTGTAAGTTATACTAGTATGAAATGCCTTATACCAGTATCGCTTTTTCTTGGTTATGGAAATAAACGATTCTGCTGTAATGGTGTAATGAGGCAGAGTGGCCTCATTTCGAGACAGAGGGGGGTTAACTCACCCTGCTGGGCTCAGCTAACTGTGCACCATCCCCTTCACAGGAAGTGCAGGGGTGAAACAGGCAGTATAAGAGTAGGGTCCTGCAGCTCTGCTGGAGCCAGACCAGGGAAAGAGCCAGAAGTCCTTCCCAGGGAGCTGAACCGCCAGCGGAGCCCATGATAGGCTGTGGTGGGCGACAACTCTCTGGAGCCAGTTTGGAGAGGAGGCAAACCACTGTCCCGGGAGACTGAGAAACCCGAAGAGGGAGTGGAGAGCGAGCTGCTCAGCATGGAGCTGGGAACCAGCTCCTAGCAGCTGCGGCACTGCCCCACCAGACACCGGTAGGAAGAAGCCCAGGGAAATGAGACATGGGTCCTGTTGTGTCACCAGGAGGCGAGGCAGTGACCCCATGTTTCCCTGCCAACCCCGCAATAGGACCACCCGTTGCTTCTAGGGCCCTGGATTGGGACCTGGTGGAGCAGGGTGGACCTGGGTCCTGCTAACGCCAGCCCTGCACTCGGGGCTGGTTGAGCGCTAGCCCTTAGGCCAGGAGGCCTGAGTTATAGACTGTTTGCCTGCTCAGTCCTCATCCAGGAGGTCTGGCCTATTACTTGCTCTGTTGCCCAGCCGCCAGCCGGTATACATGACAGACCAACCCAGCGTGAGCGCTGATTCCCTGATGCCCTTGAAGGGGGCGCCCTGGTCCTGAGATGCAGTAAGCATAGAAATGGGAATAAGTGAGACTGCTACATGCACCTTCATACCACCTGTGATGGGGTGTTCACCACACCCCTGAGCGGAAGGGGTAAATGGAGGCCAGATGTCCCTCCCTCCCTCTCTCCCTCTCCAGTCATTTGAGGGTGAGGGATTTTCATGCCAAAATAAAACCCAACAAAATGCTGGCCCTAACCCAGCACTGGCAGATCCTTCCTTGCCTGGCCTCTGCCTGTGTGTCCGAACCCTTCCTCTACTCTCTGTCATCTGCTCTGGTCAGACTATGAGCTGTTTGGGACAGGGACTGTCCCTCACTAGGTGTATGCACAGTGCCTGGCACAGTGAGACTCTGATCTTGGTTGAGGCCTTCAGGCACTTCTGTAATATACATAGTAAGAATCATATGCTCCATGTCACCCAGAAAGTCCTCAAACACAACTAGGGAAGCCAGATTTGCCATGTGTGAAGCTGAAACAAGCAGAAGAAACCACTGTTTATTTAAAAAACAAACAAACAAACAAAAAAACCACAGCTTCTCTGGCCCTCTGTATCCAGCACAAAGAAGCAAAAACCACAAACCCAAGATGCAAAACATCTTTCACAAGTCACTTTTAAGTAGAAATATGTGCAACACCGAGTGAAGAACACAGGAAGGAAGCGTTATTCATCAGGCAACTACAGCAGCAGGGCTCTGGTCAGCTCATATGCAGCGACAGGGCATATGGGTTCCAGATCAAATCCACAGTTCTGCTGCCATGCTTCCCTTCCCTTATTTAAAATCTCCCAGTGGGAGTCAACATACCTTGGATGTCCCACAATCACACTGCTCCCCTCGCTCTACAAACTGGTTTCCACAGACAGGCACCCCATACAGCTCATCAGCCTTGGGGATATTCAGTAAGCAGCTAGTCCGGGGATCACTTAGAAACTTCTGCAGGTCACTTATACTGCAGCTGCTGAAGTACTTTGGGTAAATCATGCTGGAGGGAAAGAAAAACAGGCATTATGGCAAACTGCACTTTCGGGGTAAAAGCTCCATTTTTACCAGCACTACCTGAACAACACCATCCACCCCTTCACATCTAAAACATCTGTAAGTCTAACCTTCCAAAAAACAAGCTGAAGAAGAAAATGTCTACGAGGACTCAATCTGCTCTCACTAAAGTTCATAAGAGAGCTACCATTGATTTCAATGGAAGTGAGTACCTTAACTATTGGGGCACTAGCATGATGTGTTCAATCCGAGCTCAATATGTACACTGGACAGTAATGCCCGATGCCCATGGCCATTCTCTTTGTGTTCTCCTTACCCAACACTAGCTGCCATAACGCATCCTCCATCGGTCTTTGGGGCCAAGCAGCTGCAGCCATCAACATCTTCATCATGAGACATTCCCAGGTTGTGTCCCATCTCATGAGCCACAGTTGAGGCAGCTCCTATAGGATTCAAACTGTGGTCCTATGCAACAACAAGAAGGGTGCAGGCTAGTGGATACCAAATGCTTCAATCCTATCTTTCTTAGGGTTTCTACCATGCCCATCACCATAGTTTCTTGCCTGGTTCAATGTCAAGATAAATGTAGGCTGCTAGGTAAGAGATTGAAGGCCAGGGCCAGTTAGACAGGCAGAACTGCAGGGTCTCAATGCATGGATGAGATGGTGGTGTAGGGAGGAGGGATTTAGGTTTATTAGGAACTGGGGCGCCTTTTGGGAAAGGAAGAGACTATACAGGATGGGTGGGCTCCACCTAAACCAAAACGGAACCAGATTGCTGGCAGGTAAAATTAAAAAGGTCATAGAGGCGTTTGTAAACTAAAGCCTAGGGGAAAACTAACAAGTGTGGAGGAGCACACAGTTCAGATAGATCCTCCCCTAAGAGATGTCTCTATTAAAAGGAAATCTCTATATCCTAGTAAAGAGGAAAGGACAGAAGTTTATAAAGTACAGATAGGAGCTGAAGAGAAACGTCAAATGAAAAAAAGTCCCATTCAATTACATCACATGAAGGCAGACAACTAAATATTGACAAATTTTATAAGTGTTCCTATACAAATGCTAGAAGTCTAAATACTAGAATGAGTGAACTTGAGTGCCTGGTATTAAATGAGGATATTGATACAACAGCATCACATAAACTTGGTGGACTGATGATAATCAATGGGACATGATAATACCAGGGTATAAAATATACAGGAATTACAGAGAAGGTCATGCTCGTGGGGAAGAGGCACTCTATGTAACAGAAAGTATAGAGTCAAATATAATAAATATCTTAAATGAATCAAACTGTACCATAGACACTCTATGGATAGAAATTCCATGTTTGAATAATAAGACTATAGCAGTAGGAATATACTATCGACCACCTGACCAGGTGGATGACGGTGATTTTGAAATGCTCAGTGAGATCAGAGAGGCTACAAAATAGAAAACTCAATAATAAAGGAGGATTTGAACTATCCGCATACTGACTGGGGTACATGTCACCTCAGGATGGAAAACAAATAAAATTTCTAGACACCATTAATGTAGGTGAATAGCTAGTAGCTAGTCCTTGAACCCACAAGGGGAGAGGCAATTCTTGATTTAGTCCTAAGTGGCACACAGGGTCTGGTCCAAGAGATGAATATAGGTGAACTGCTCAGTCATAGCGACCATAACGTAATTAAATTTAACATCCTTGTGGGAGAGGAATACCAAAGAAGCCCCCTCCACAGAAGCATTTAACTTCAGAAAGGGGAACTACACAAAAATGAGGAAGCTAGTTAAATGGAAATTAAAAGGAACAGTCACAAGAGTGAAATATCTGCAAACTGCATGGATTTTTTTTTTAAAACACCATAATAGAGGCACAAATTAAATGTGTACCACAAAAAAAAAAAATATTGTAAGAGGACCAAAAAATGGCACTATAGCTAAACAGAGTAAAAGAGGCAGTTAAAGTTAAAAAGGCATCTTTTAAAAATCAGAAGTCAAATCCTACTAAGAAAAATTGAAAGGAACATAAACAAGTCAAGTATAAAAGTATAATTAGACAGGCTAAAAAAGAATCTGAAAAGCATCTAGCAAAAGACACAAAAACTAACAGCAAACATTTTTTTAAGTACATCAGAAGCTGGAAGCCTGCCAAAAAATCAGTGGGGTCACTAGACAATCAAGGTGCTGAAGGAGCACTCAAGAAAGACAAGGCCATTGTGGAGAAGCTAAATGAGTTCTTTGCATCAGTCCTCAATGCAGAGGATGTGAGGGAGATTTCCACACTTGAACCATTCTTCTTAGGTGATAAATCTGAGGAACTGTCACTGATTGAGGTGTTAGTAGAGAAGGTTTTGGAACAAACCGATAATTAAACAGTAATAAGTCCCCATAACCAGGTGGGATTCATCCAAGAGTTCTGAAGGAACTCAAATATGAAATTGTAGAACTACTAACTGTGGTATGCAGCCTATCGCTTAAATCAGGTTCTGTACCAGATGACTGGAAGATAGCTAATGTGATGCTAACTTTTTTAAAATGCTCCAGAAGCGAACTTGGCAATTACAGGCGGGTAAGCCTAACTTCAGTACCAGGAAAACTGGTTGAAACTATAGTACACAACAGATTTATCAGACACATAGATGAACACAATTTGTTGGGGAAGAGTCAACGTGACTTTTATAAAAGGAAATCATGCCTCACCAATGTACTAGAATTCTTTAAAGGGATCAACCAATATTTGGACAAGGCTGATCCAGTGGATATAGTGTACTTGGACTTTCAGAAAGCCCTTAACAAGATTCCTCAACAAAGGCTCCTAAGAAAAGTAAGCAGTCATGGGATAAGAGGGAAGGTTCTCTCATTGATGAGTAACTAGTTAAAAGACAAGAAACAAGGGTGAGAATAAATGGTCAGTTTTCAAAATGGAGAGAGGTAATTAGTAGTGTCCCCCAGGGATCTGTATTGGGACCAGTGCTGTCCAACATATTCATAAATAGTCTGGAAAAAGAGGTAAACAGCAAGGTGGCATATTTCCATGTGATACAAAATTGATCAAGATACTGAAGTCCAAAGCAGACCGCAAAGAGTTCCAAAGGGACCTTACAAAACTGGGTGACTGAGCAACAAAATGGCAGATGAAATTCAGCGTTGATAAATGCCAAGTAATGTACATTGGAAAACATAATTCCAACGATATATAAAAAAGTATGGGGTGTAAAGCAGCTGTTACCACTCTAGTGAGAAATCTTGGGAGTCGTTGCGGATAGTTCTTTGAAAACAGCTGCTCAATGGGCAGCGACAGTCAAAAAAGCAAGCAGAACGTTATGAAACATTAGGAAAGGGGTAGATAATAAAACAGTAAATATCAAAATGCTACTATATAAATCCATGATATGACCATGTCTTGAATACTTCATGCAATTCTGGTTACCCCATCTCAAAAAAGATCTATTAGAAATGGTACAAAGAAGGGGAACAAAAATGATTGGTGGTATGGAACAGCTTCCACATGAGGAGAGATCAAAAAGACTGGGACCGTTCAGCTTAGAAAAGAGCTGACTTAGGGGGGCTATTATAGAGGTCTATAAAATCATGAATGATGTCAAGAAAATGAATAAGGTAGTTTTATTTACCCCTTCACATAGTACAAGAACCATGGTCACCTAATGATATTAATAGGCAGCAGGTTTCAAACAAACAGAAGGATGTACTTCTTCACACAACGCACAGTCAACCTGTGGAACTCGTTGCCATGGGATGATGTGAAAGCCAAAGTATAATTGGGTTAAAAAAAGAATTAGGTACATTCATAGAGGATAGGTCCAACAATAGCTATAAGCCAAGATGGTCCTTGATGCAACCTTATGCTCTGGGTGTCCCTAAGCATCTGACTGCCAGAAGATGGGACTAGTTGACAGGGGATGGTTAACTCGGTAATTGCCCTGTCCTGTTCACTCCCTCTGAAGCATCTGGTAGCAGCCACTGTCAGAAGACAAGACACTGGGGTCTATGGACGACTGGTCTGACCCAGTCTGGCCATTCTTATGTTTCCTCTGAAATCAAGCTCCACAGCTTCCCTAATTGGCTAGAAAACCAGAAGTCAACTACTACAATTCCAGTAAATACAGAACACAACAGCTTGGGCCCAAATGGAGATTTAATAACAATTTAAGTTCCTGAGGGCTCACTTCTTGGGCTGAGAGGCTTGGGTGGGGATAGAGAATGGGTGAAGGGGAACATTCAAAGAGTCTGATTTTTTTTATATATAGATCAAGTCCCAGGCAGCTAAAAGGGAAAGGAGCAGAGGGAAGGTCTTGTGTCACTGTAGCAGCTTTGGGAGAGCAGCTGGGCTCTTTCCATGTGTTTGAAACATTTGTAAAAAGAGTTTGAACATTGTACATTCCACCCCAGAGAAAGCTCCAGGCTAATCAGGAGCCACTCACCTGCCATACATCTCCGTCCATGTCGATGGTGGGTACCAGCAGCACCCCCAGGGTCAAGTCTGGTCAAACCAATCGAAGCTGCTCACAGGCAGCTGATTGTGGCCCTAAGTGTTCAGGTCACAGATCACAATGGATTGTGCTATTTGGGCAGGATTTGGCCTTTATGATCTCCCTGAGCCAGCACAGAGAGGCCTACAGCTGGATAGAGCTGGAGATAGCCCCTCCCTGGCTGCATGAGCATGTGTCACTCACAGCCAGAAAGGCAAAGCACAGAAAGTCTTCAGTTTGATGGGGAGATATGAAGATCATGGGGAGACATGAAGCCAACAGTAGAGATCAGCCAGAAGCAGAGGGTGATTTCTCTGCCACCAGGCCCTGGCGATCCCCCAGCTCTGGGATCTCACTTCTGTCCCTCTTCTATTGTTCAGAATGGAAACAGTTATAAAGGCCTACCTGATTTACTCCTCCTGAGTCCCTGGTGCACATTGCATATTTCTTGGCCAGCCCCACCGTCGTGCCTTGGAAGTCTATGCCTCTGCAGGAAGGCAAAACACTCATAAAAGGGCAAACATCATCCACAATTAGTATTGTGGCCTCATGCAGCATTGCCACATCCATGGCCAGTGGCACAGCACACTAGTGTTGGTGCAGTGTCCCCCAGACACAGTGCACCACATCAACTATAGCCCTGTCTAGATACCACCCCCCACATATCCCAGCTAGCCGAACTCCCCCTAGCCACCCCAGGTGTCCCCCTAGCCACCCCAGTGCCCTCCAGGCTCTCCCCAGCTACACTAGCAACCCCACAGCTACACCAGCAGCTCCCAGCAAACCAGGACCCCCACCAGCAGCATCTCCTTTTACACCAAAAATTTGCAAGAGATCTAAATCCTCCTGCTCTGAGGCATGACCAAGACTTAACTGATGGAGGTCAGGAAGGCATGTCACTTGTGGGCAGGTTATCCCAGAACTGGCCACTTCATGGTTCTTGCCCCGCCCTCTGAAGCAGCTAGCACCAGCCCTGTCAGATGCCTGCACTGCTCTCTCTGACCAGTCTTACCACGCTAGCACTACCACACAAAGTTCAGAGTGATAGAGTCAGAAGGGGCCACCAGATCACCCAGTCTGACTTTCTGGATCACAGGCCATCAATACCACCCAGTATCCGCATGCTAAACCCAGCAACTGACATTAGAACACATCTGGGTATTCCTACTACATTAGATACTGTAAGTACCTCAGCCCTGCGTTGGGCTCCCCTGGCGCCCCGTGCCCGCAGTCAGCAGCTTTGGCTCATGTTGCGAGCAGTGTAATGGCAGCGCTTACGTGATCAGTTGGGCATTGTCATGCTTCTTCTTCTGTAACAGTTCAGTCTCTCGCCAGTGAAGAAAATTGTCCAGTGTCGTGTCTGGGTTTGGACTCACAGTGATCTTGTCTTTATAACTCCAGACTTCCAGGCCTATCAAGGCCACACGGATATTGAGAGTCTGATAAAGCTGCAGCAGAAAGAGAGACTGTATTAGAGCTGGACTGCAGGAGACAGAATCCCTACACAAAGATGGCACTTGGCAGCACTCAGGATGGGGGCTTGGTACCTGAGCCTTGTGCCCCCTGGGAGAGGGACAAGTCATCGCTTTTACTCAGAATGCAATTCCGATCCCATAGACTCTAGCGCTACTTCCCTACAGGCCAGGCTCTGCCTGTGGATCCCTATCAGAGGGACCCGTCACATTTGAGAGCAGCTTTTAACACCCCGGTCGTTTTCACCATTCTTGTTTGGCCTGCAGCTCTGGGCCACAAGATTTGGCAATCCCGAAAGCAACGGGAAGGGCACTTGTGCTGCTCTGAGGAGAACTGAACCCTCCCAGACTAGTTTAGAGCTAGACAATGGCATGACATGCAGTACTAGCGGGCACCCAGCAGCAGCCCCACTAGGGCCTGAGCCTTAGGCCAGCCTTTGTGAAATCAGTGGGTTTTCATATATGCTTAAAGGTAATTACATCCTTATGGGCTCTCCTGGATCGGGGCCAGAGTGCTCAGGACCCTGCTGGATCAGGCCCTGAGTCTGTAAGTGCTGTTTCTCCCGTTCTGTACTCCGCTCAGCATACTGCTTACACACCGCAAACAACTGTATCTCAAAAGTACCCTCCGCAAACATTACTATACAGAGAATGTGTTAATAAATTGTCCATCTGGTTGGTTGCCTAGCAGGATTGAGATGGGCCCTGTACTTTGCACAGGAAGACATTCCAGTCAGCCCCAGTTTGTATTTTTATATAGGCTGAAAATTGGAGTAATGGTCTTTTGTCCCTTAAACAGGAAAGTGACCTCGTATTTTGACTTGTGTGTGTAACAAGAGTTCATTGTTGCAAGCAAACAATGGGACATGTTCTGGCAGCCTTACTACATGGGAGTTGGTGGGTACGGTCTTAGCAGTTCTGGGAGCTTTGCCTGAGCAAGAATCGCAGGACGGGACCCCATTCTCACTGCAGCTTAGGGATACCTCATTGTTACCTTGTCTACGTGATTCACAATTTCCTTCATGCGATTCTGAATCGTCCGTAAGTCTTTGGATTTCTTGTACTAAGGGAAGAAACAGAGATTTCCAATTAAGCTGCTGTAATGAATCCTCAACCGTATGATTGTTCAGCCTGTGTGTGTGCCATATGTAACACACTTTATTTATGCTCACAACAGCCATTCCTAGCAGGGTATTAAAGGATCCTATAATGAACACTTCCAGTGTCTCTCTCTAGGGGGAATGCTATGTAAGCTAAGTTCTCAAATATTGTGATGTAAACAAACCCACAATGGGGGTCAGCGTAGATCCAAGCAGCTATGCCTAGATGGTGTATTGTTGTAGCAACATGGACCTGAGTGGAAGCCAGATGCATTTTGCTTTCACACACTCACAGAAGCCGACAAACGAAATGCACAGATTGAAAAGGAGCGCCTGGCAAGTGTATGTGAGAACTTTTACAGCTACCTGTGTGGACTGGATTCATTTACACTGATAACAGATCATAAACCACTTATAACGCTCATCAATGGAAAAGATCAAGCACTTGGATCAAGACCACTGAGACACGAAAGTCTATTGCTAATGTTAATGCAATTTAACTCAATTGCTAAATATGTTCCTGGGAAAAATCTGGTAGTAGCAGACACTCTGTCACATATCCCAGCATCACCCTCAACTACCTTTTAGCCCAAAGAGGATGTAAAGGTATAAGTGGATGCTGTAGACATATACAGACCAGTGCCGGAAAAGAGACTACACCAGCTTGAGCAACCTTGAGAGACATGCAACTTCAAGATCTAAATTACATTAGTATCTAAAGGACACTAAGGAAGTGACAAGAGACTACTTATACTGTGCGTGGACAACTAAGTGAGTCAAATGGACTCATGATTGTGACAGAATATACTCAGGTGTTCGCACTCTACATACTATTGTAATAATCTTAGTATAAAGTATGCCTTGTGAAGTATCATTTGAAAACTCATAATTTGCTGGTCATTATTGTCTTGGTAAAATATGTGTGGAAACATTGTATATGAAGTTATAAGAGTCCATTATATGGTGTTATTAACCCATGTTCCAAACAGGTCTGTCTGAAACAAAGGAATGGGTGCTCTGCTTACTTTGCATTTAAGCCATAAACAGAGTCATCAAGCAGGAAGGAAAACAAAAGAAGCTCAAACAGGTGAGAAAAAAGCAGCAGGGAACATTCTTCCACATAGACTTTTTGTCTCTTGGTACCAGCTAGAAATGTTTTTCAAGAAGGGGACTGAAACTATAAAAAGGAAGGACAAACACCTAAGGCACCCTTCTCTCTCTCTCTCTCTCTGCCCATTGATTCACTGCATCTGAAGAGACAAAAGAAGCAGCTGATGGACTAGGGGAGGAGTTCTGACCTAAGAAGTTTTGTCAGTAAGACTGCTGAAAACGTGTGGTGAGAAAACTTTGCTTTGAATTTTACATAGTTTGTTAAGTTAGGCACCAGTTGCTTTTTATCTTTATTTTTCTTGTAACAATTTCTGACTTTTATGCCTCATTACTTGTACGCACTTCAAATATACTTAGGGTGACCAGATGTCCCGATTTTATAGGGACAGTCCCGATTTTGGGGTCTTTTTCTTATATAGGCTTCTATTATCCCCCATCCCCGTCCTGATTTTTCACACCTGCTGTCTGGTCACCCTAAATCGAACTCTTCGCAGTTAATCAACTTGTTTTATTGTTTCATCTAATGCAGTGTGTTTAAATCAAAGTGCCTGAATAACTACTGGAAATAATAAGTTGGCATATTATTCCTTTTAAAGAAATAACGTACGTAATATAAGAAATGGTTACTTACTGTAATTGTGGTTCTTCGAGATGTGATGCAGACGGGTATTCCAGGTAGGTGTGTACAAGCCCCATATGCCAGAGCTTGAGACTTTTGCCTAGCAGTACCCATAGAAGGGTGGCGCTCACGTCTTGTGTCTGTTGCTCCTTCCCTGGCTATATGAGGCATTGCCATCACAACCCCGCTCAGTTCCTTCACACCAAACGTCCAGGGAAAGACCTCAATGCAGAGGGGACGGAGGGTGGGTTGTGGAATACATGTCGGCATCACATCTCAAAGAACCACAGTTACAGTAAATAACCGTTTCTTCTTCTTTGAGCAGATGCAAACGTGTATTCCAAGTAGGTGAATCACAAGCAGTACTCCCTGTAGGAGGTGGGGCTTGGAATATATCAGAGTAAGTATCGCAGAATTGCTCTGACATTAGTGTGCTCAGGAAGATGCAGTGATCGCATAATGGTCTGTAAATGTGTATGGATGATCATGTGGCTGCTCTGCAAATGTCTAATATGAAAATGTCGTTAAGGAACACTACCAACATTGCCTATGCTCTCGTCAAATGAGCTCATATCTGCTAAGGAGGCGTTGCTGATACTATCTCATACGTAGTCCTGATACAAAATGTTACCCATCTAGAGATGGCCTGTGCAGAGCCCACTTGTCCTTTCACATGGTCCGCATATGACAAGAACGGGCAAGGCGAAGTATAGAATGGTTCAGTTCTGTTCAGGTAAAAGGCTAGACACCATCTAATGTCTAACATATGGAGGCACTGCTCCTCCGGGAAGAATAGACGACACTTCCTGTTTTCTCTCATTGCAAATAGATCAATCGTGGGGATGCCCTACACTGCAAAAACATTCCAAATGATACTTGCCTTCAGGGATCATTCGTGATTCAGGGAGAAGATCCTGCTGAGATGATCAGCAAGACGGTTCTACACCCCATGTATGTGGACAGCTACTAGGGTGATGTCCTCTTTGATGCAGAACTGCCACAGGTTGATCACCTCTAGGCAGAGTGACCTGGAGTGGGCTCCCCCTTGTTTCTTCACATAGTACATTGCGGTGGTATTGTCGGTGAGCATGTGAACCACTGAATGCCTGATACGGTTCCAGAAAGCATGACATGAGTTGTGGATGGCCTGCAACTCCAACACATCTATATGGAGTGAGACTTCCTGTTCCGACCACAGGCCCTGCACCCTCAATGAATCCAGATGCGTCTCCTAACCCAGAAGAGAAGTGTTGGTAACCACTGACTTGGTTGGAGAGGGCCAAGAGAAGGGGACTCCTTGGAACACATTGCCCAGGGACTCCCACCAGTGCAAGGACTCCAGGATTGGTGGAGGAAGGTGAATCAACCTGTGCAAAGAATGCAGGGCAGGGCAGTAAACCAGCCTGAGCCACATCTGAAGAGGGAGAAGGTGCAACCTGGCGAACTGGACCACCTGGGTGCAAGTGAACATGTGGCCCAACAGGCTCGGACACACGCAGACCATCACGGAAGGCTGATGTTGCAGACTGAAGCTGTCGGTCAGCAGGAATGCCCTTGATTTTGTGGAATCTAACAGGGCCCCAATGTATTCTATTTGTTGACTGGGAGCCAAGGTTGACTTCACAGTATTTAAAATGAGTCCCACGTGGTCGAGTATGTGCAGAGTGGTGTCGCTGTGGACGAGAACCTCCTCTCTGAAGCGCCCTTCAGCATCCAATCATTGAAGTAGGAGAAGATGTGGATTTCCTTCCTCCTGAGGTATGGCAGGACCACCACCATGCACTTAGTGAAGACTTGAGGGGCAGAAGAGAGGCCAAAACTGAGAACTGTGTACTGAAAATGGCATTCTTCTACCATGAAACGAAGAAACTTCCTGTGACTCGGTAGAATGGCCACATGAAAAAAAGCATTCTGCAGGGAGAATAGAGAGAGTGACCAAGCGTAACCTCACGTATTTGATGAATTTTTGAGCCCATGAAGGCCTGGTGTTCTCATGAAACTTTCTCCACCGCTCCTAAAGTTAGCAGAGAGCTGACCTGCCCGGTGAGCAGTGTCTTGTGTGAGGGGAAGTGGGATGGGGGTTGTAGAGAGGAACTGGATGATGTAGCCCAATCTGACAGTGTCTAGGACCCAGCTTTCGGAGGTGATCGAAACCTAGGCATTGTGGGAGTCATTGGCCAGAGTCAAAATGGGCATTTAGCAAGTGCCAAAGGAGGGCAAACAGACTGGCCAAGCTCCAAGTTCAAGTGCTTCCTTTTGTGAGACTGGTCTTTCTTTCTGGGATGGTCTTGCTGTCTCGGGGGGAAGGGCTGTGTGAAAGGATGCTGCAGCCTATACTGCTGAGCCCTACCAAATTCATGGCCATGAAAAACAGGTCACGGACCGTGAAATCTGGTCTTTTGTGTGATTTTACCCTATACTATTCAGATTTCACAGGGGAGATCAGCGTTTCTCAAATTGGGGGTCCTGACCCAAAAGGGAGCTGCAGAGGGGGGTCACAAGGTTATTTTAGGGGGTCGTGGTGTTGCCACCTTTACTTCTGCACTGCCTTCAGAGCTGGGTGGCCGGAGAATGGCAGCTGTTGGCCAGGTGTCCAGCTCTGAAGGCACCACCCCGCTAGCAGCAGCACAGAAGTAAGGGTGGCAAAACTATACCATGCCATCCTTACTTCTGCACTGCTGTTGGCCATGGCTCTGCCTTCAGAGCTGGGCTTCCAGCCAGCAAATGCCGCTCCCTGACCGCTCAAGTCTAAAAGGCAGCGCTGCTGCCAGCAGCAGCACAGAAGTAAGGGTAACAATACTGTGACCCCGCCCCCCACAACTCCTTTTTTGGTCAGGACCCCTACAATTACAATACCGTGAAATTTCAGATTTAAATATATGAAATCATGAAATTTATGATTTTTAAAATCCTATGACCATGAAATTGACCAAAATGGACTGTGAATTTGGTAGAGCCCTACCCATAGTGGTGTCTCTGTGTGGGCGGCGTATACAGCCCCAAGGACCTTAAGGTAGCCCTGGAATCCTTAAAGGAATGCACGGTTTCATTAGTCTTGTCTGAAAACAAAGTCCGGCCATCAAAAAACAAGTCCTCAATCGCTTGCTCGACATCCAAAGTGTTCCTAGAGTTTTGGAGCCAGCAAGTCCTCATAGTAAATACAAAGGCCATCACCCTGACTGAGATGTTGCAACAACAAGGGTGGACTGCAGTGATGTCTTGGCCATCAAGCAACCCTCGGCGACAAATGCCCAAAACTCCTGATGAGAGGCCTTAGGCAACTTGTTTGGACATAGCTGACCAATTGAGAAAGTCATATCTGGACAGCAAAATTTGCTGATTCGCGATTGTTATCTGTAATGACAATGAGGTATATATCTTTCTGCCCAAAAGATCCAGCCGCTTAGAGTCTCTGTCCTTTGGTGTGGACTTGAATCAGCCCTGCTGGGCTCTGTCATTCATTGCAATGACCATCAGGGAGTTTGGGGCCAGATGGGAATAGAACCCTTCATATCCCAGTACAGGCATGAAATAGTGCTTCTCCGAGCACTTAGCCACCAGCGATACTGAGCCCAGAGTACCCTAGATGTCTCTCACAGGTTCGACGACTGCATCATTTATTGGGGAGTGCACCCTCCCAGGAACAGAGGGCTGGATAATTGTCCACGGGTTTGTGGGTATTCTCCTGGAGAAATTCCATTTGAATAACCAGGGGTGAGGCCACCTGGTATGAAAGGTCCTGGTATGCCTTAAAGCTCTCTGGGGTGGAAGGGGAGGATGAACCTGGCAGCATCGTTTAGTACAGGTATGAGGACAAGGACCTTGGCTGACCCACAGCTGGGTCCTGCTCCTGGAATAACATATCCAGATTGGGAAAGTCCAAAGGCTCCAAAGGAAGGGGAGCTGTGGGAGCCCGACCCAGCGGCTGATCTGCAGCCACCAATGCAGAGCGGATGGGTGATCTCACCTTTGACCGGGACGACGAACGAGACCTCCAGGAATGAAGAGTGTCCCACTGAGGCCAGGGGGGCCCTGGTCTGGGTAAGGCATTGGTGGCCAGTAGGTGCCAGGCCAGAGGCCTCCATCCCAGCCTCAGGGCACATGCCATCCCTGATAGCTGCACTGGTCCACTGGTAGCCTTCAGACCTCCTCAGGTGAAGGGGAGGGGGAGGATGACAATCCCGACTCTGAAGCGGAGGAGCCCTGGGATCTATGGGACGTAAGTGGAGCAACCCTGGAGGGAACCAAAAGGTGATCTGACTCATCCATCACCCAGAATGAGATTGGACTCGGTGCTCCCGATGAAACCGGTATCACTAGTACCAAATATGTCAGTGCCACAAGCAAGGTTGGTCCCGGAGCACCTGAGTACCTCGATGTCGAGCGTGGTGACAGCTGCTACGGACGCATCTGCGGCATTGATTGCACCAGTGCTGAGGAGGGTATTAGTACTGAGGTACCCCGTCCTGACTCTGGTGAATCTGAGTGCAGTGCTGAGGGGCCCAAGGGTTCAGAGACGCGCTCCATCTGTGGGGCTACTGAAGGCACCAGTCTTGCAAAGTCTTGGACCAGCGGCGAGGATGGGACTGAAATGCAGAGTAGGTCCGCTGAAGCCTGGTATGCCGATGTCACACATATAGTGGGTACCAGTATTGCTCCTAGCAGCACCGGACTCAATGGACGCCTGGCGGCCAGAACTGGAATTGACAATACAGGGTTTCTGCCCTCCCTACTTGGTGCCAAAGGAGAATCAGAGGTACCCGCACCATCCTGTGTGCTGAAGCCACTTCTGTGCCAGCCTGAGCTCTTAGGGGAGGCAGAAGAGTCGCCCCACAACCTGCAGCACTCACAATTGGTCTTATAAGAGGTCTTCTTTTGTGCCAATGATGGAGAACATCTTCTGCGCCTCATTGGAGAGGCGCCTGCCCCGAACAAGAAGCAGCAGCATTTTCCAAGCTTGAAGATGATCTGAGGCCCGAGTAGGGCCTCGGTGCTGGGTCAGGCTGCATGGCCTGTTCAAGCAGGTGCTGTTGAGGCAAAGGTCCCGTGCCACCTGAATCCTCTTTTTAAATGATCTACAGATCGAACAGCACTTTTTAAGGTGGGATTCGCCAAGGCAGAGCAAGCACTGGGGGGGGGGCACTCTTAGGGATCGCCACCCCACATGAAGGACAGTGCTTGAACCACTGTGAGGGCATCACCAGAGAGCACTACCACTACATTCTATAGCTTTCTTCTTTTTTTTATTTTACTAACAAACACTAACTGACTAACTGTACAACAAACTAGGCTAAGAAAGGATAAATGCAAAGTTGTGAGACAACAACCACACAAAGCTCCCATTCCACCCAACAGGTGGTGAGAAGGAACTGAGAGGGGTCAGGGTGGCGCCACCGCACATAGCCAGGGGACGGGCTACAGACACAAGGCACGAGAGCCGCCACACTATAGGTACTGCTAGGCAAAAGTCTCTGGCTCCGGTGCTCGGGGAGCTCACACACCTACTTGGAATACATGTTTGCATCTACTCGAAGAAGAACTTGTATTGTCCATGAGAGGGCTGGGCAGTATAGGACATACATTTATGAAGGCGAATCTGGGACTGTGGGAGTGTTGGGACCCTGCAAAATAACCAATGCTGATGAGAGCCAGAGTGTGGCAGGCAGGCTGCAATTGCACACAGACACTCAGGGTGTGGCTTGCATGCTGGAGGGCTATTTATGGGCGGCCCAGGTGGAAGCTCTTTTAGCAGGGCATTGTAGGGCACCCAATGTTGCAGAGCAGGGATGACACAGCTGCTCACTTGTCTGGATTGTGCCCTGGTATGTCACAATGATTAAAGACAATTGCATTATAATTCCAAACGAAATGAGAGGAGAAATCCTAAACCTCATCCATGAAGGACATCAAGGATTAACTAAATGCTGTGAATGGGCCGACCAGTGTGGTGGTTGGGCATCAGCAAGGACATAAAGGATAAAATATCTGCATGTGAACATTACAGAACTAACACAAAGTACCTGTAATAACAATACCTCTGCCAGGCAGACCTTGGAAGAGACTAACTGCAGATTTATGCAAATTCAGAAGACAGCATTACCTGGTCGTCATGGCCTATTTTTCCAGATATATAGAAATAGCACACTTGGAAGACATAACATGTTGCAGTGTTATAGAGAAACTGAAGTCCATTTTTGCTCATTTTGGTATTCCAGAACAACTAGTGGTGGACAATAGACCACAATTCACTGCAGGGGAATTTAAGTAATTCCAAATGAAATAAGATTTTGATCCCATTACTAGCAGCTGCATTACCCACAAGCAAAGGGAGAGGCTGAGAAAGTTGTACGGACAGCCAAGAAAATCATACAGCAGGAAGATCCATTTCTTATTCTTCTGAGTTACAGATCAACACTGATAACATATAGTCCAGCACAACTCCTGATGGGAAGATAACACAGAACTACTGGTCCAACTTTGGAAAAGAATGTATCCCGATGAAGAGAGTAGCCAAATCAGATAAAAAAAGGCAAAAAAAGCTTACAAACACTTTTAGAACAGATATCACTCAGTTAGGAAACTGCCCCAGGTCTAGACCCTGGTGACTATGCATGTGTCAAGCTGGATGCAGAAAAAGGATGGACAGCTCCAGCTGTTATAAAGGAAAAGAACTCATTGCCCAGATCATATGTGGTCGAGACCGACAGTGGAGAGTTCATCGAAGAAGTGGGCTGTAGTCCACGAAAGCTTATGCTCTAATAAATTTGTTAGTCTCTAAGGTGCCACAAATACTCCTGTTCTTTTTTCAGAAAACACAGACATCTCCAATTTATTCCTCAGAAATAACAATCAACAGAGCAAACTCTAGAGATAGCAGATGCAGAACAAGACAATGACGACTCAAAGATTCCAAACAGACCAGAGACAGTCGTTGAAACTAATGGACAGCCAGATGACCATGTTATTACACATTCAGGTTGTGTAATTAGAAAAACAGTACAATTCAAAGACACTTAGCAGACTGATCCATACTGAACTTCAAAGACAGTGTGATAGTGTAAATATTGTAAATAGAAGGAATGTAGAAGTTAAAGGGGGAGATGTAATGGAATGGTAAACTGTATTATACTGTTCAGCCACAAGTGGTGGCATATATAACATACCTTACGTAAGCTTACAACAGCCATTTCCTGGCAGTGCATTAAAGGTTCTTGTACTGAACAGCTCTGGTGTCTCTCTCTGGGAGGGAAGCTCTATAGCAAGTCCATATCTGGTACTGAAACCAGACCTGCTAATTGGAGTCTTGTAACCTACCATATACAAGTAGAACAAGGAGTACTTGTGGCACCTTAGAGACTAACAAATTTATTTGAGCATAAGCTTTCGTGGGCTAAAACCCACTTCATTGGATGCATGCAGAGGAAAATACAGTAGGAAGATATATATATACACAGAGGACATGAAAAAATGGGTGTTGTTATACTAATCAGTTAAGGTGGGCTATTATCAGCAGGAGAAAAAAAATTTTGTAGTGATAATCAGGATGACCCATTTCCAACAGTCGACAAGAAGGTGAGAGTAACAGTGGGGGGGGGGGGAATTTGCATGGGGAAATAGGTTTTACTTTGTGTAATGACCCATCCACTCCCAGTCTTTATTCAAGCCTAATTTAATGGTGTCAAATTTGCAAATTAATTCCAATTTTGCAGTTTCTCGTTGGAGTCTGTTTTTGAAGTTTTTTTTGTTGGAGTATTGTGACTTTGAGGTCTGTAATCGAGTGAACAGGGAGGTTGAAATGTTCTCTGACTGGTTTTTGAATGTTATAATTCTTGACATCTGATTTGTGTCCATTTATTCTTTTGCATAGAGGCTGTTTGGTTTGGCCAATGTACATAGCTGACACATGACATATATCACATTGGTACATGTGCACATGAACGAGCCTCTTATAGTGTTGCTGATGTGATGCTCAAATAAATTTGTTAGTCTCTCAGGTGCCACAAGTACTCCTGTTCTTTTTGGTGATACAGACTAACACGGCTGCCACTCTGAAACCGTATACAAGCAGTACATGACATCTGCTGCATTTCATTCACAGCAGTGGAGAATGAAATGCTGGTCTCAGCCTGTTCCCCTTACCTCCGCATTGTCCACGACCAAGACCAACTCCACGTATCGGGTCCCTTTCTGAAATGGAGCCGATTTCTGAAAGTCAAAAGCAAACACCATGCAGGATTTGAATTCCATCTCTGATAGTTCTGAGCACAAGCAGCGCACGAGCCATGTTCTCACAGGGACACCTTCCTTCATATGTGTTGTATTCTGGAACACTGCCTAGCTGTTTCTGGGTGACTTATTTTAGCTGCTAAACTTGTTGGTGCTGGTTTGCTTTACAACTTCTGCCTCCCACTCTAAACTGCAGAAACAGTGTCCCAAATTCCCAAGCAGCCACAAACCCTATGGTCAATATGGTTTAGCTCAAGGGGTACATACCATTCATGAGCAGTCCCAAGTTTCTTGTTTCTTTCACTAGTGGTTCAGTATACAGTAACTTAGTCTATTAGAATGAATTTTCTCAAAATCCCTGGGCTAAAAATTCTGGGGCTTGTACTGCAAACACTTCTTTATAAACTCTTTCTATACAATTCCCAGGGGATGCTAAAACAATAAGCTAAATTATGAGGAATGACATTTGCACGGAGCCTGAAACAGTAGCTCAGAGAGGGTTCAGCTCAACGGAGTGTAACTCTGAAACCTAGGGATGACAGTTGAAATGTAAATTTCAATGCGAAGATAATTAATCGTGTCACTGCTGATCATTTCATCAGAAACACTTGGCCAACGTCCTTACCCTACCAACCCAAACTGACTCCAGGAGCCCAAAACCCCAACTGATCCCACCTCCAGCCTCTTCTGTGATGCAGGTGGGAGCTGTCAGTAAAAAACACATGGCATTTTGAAGTGGAATGTCTTCTTATGGACTATCTGCATCGTGATAGCACCTAGCCCCTCAGTCTGGGTCAGGGCACCAGCGATGGATGCTGCACACATTGGTAATAAAAGGGCAATCCCTGCACCAAGCACTCACAATCCAGGGAGAGAAAAATCAACAAACCAAGGGGTGGGGAAGAACAAGGTAGAAGGGAAGCCACCCTAGCACACCCACTGCTCCCAGGTGCTTTGCGCAGGTCATAGCAGAAGGCAACGGCAGGGATCTGAAGTAGGATAACGTAGTAACTCTGGGGACTTTGACAAGGGCAACTCCTGTGTATGGGGGAAGCATGGCAGAGAACATGGCAGTATCTGCAGGGAAACAGGACTAATGGACATGGCAGGTTGGCATCTCTGGCAGAGCAGAGGCAAGGCTGACAGCTCAGTAATGCAGGAAAGGAAATCTGTAGGGTGAACATAAGAATGGCCATAATGGGTCAAGACCAATGGTCCATCTAACCCAGTATCCTAACTTCCAACAGTGGCCAGTGCCAGATGCTTCCAAGAGAATAAATAAAACAGGGCAATCATCAAGTGATCCATTCCCTGTCATCCAGTCCCAGCAACTGGCAGTCAGAGGCTTAGGATACCGAGAGCATGGGGTTGCATCCCTGACCATTTTGGCTAATAGCCATTGATGGGCCCATCATCTATGAATTTACCTAATTCTTTTTTGAACCGAGTTATACTTTTGGCCTTCAAAACATCACCTAGCAATGAGTTCCACAAGTTGACTATTGTGTGAAGTTCGTTGCCTATTAAACCTGTTGCCTATTAATAATTTCATTGGGTGACCCCGGTTTTTGTGTTATGCGAAGGGGTAAATAACACTTCCTTATTTACTTTCTCCAAACCAGTCATGATTTTATAGACCTCTATCATCTCCCCTCTTAGTCATCTCTTTTCCAAGTTGAACAACCCCAGTCTTTTTAATCTCTCCTCATGTGGACACAGTTCCATACCCCCAATCATTTTTGTTGTCCTTCTCTGTACCTTTTCCATTTCTAATATATATATTTTTTTGAGGTGGAGCGAGCAGAACTGTATGCAGTATTCAAGGTGTGGGCGTACCATGGATTAATACGGTGGCATTATGATAGTTACTGTTTTATTATCTACCCCTTTCCTAATGGTTCCTAATATTGTTAGCTTTTTTGACTGTCACTCCACATTGAGTTGATGTTTTCAGCCGGTAATTGCTAATTTAAACCCCATCATTTTGGATGTATAGTTAGGATTGTTTTCCAATATGATTACTTTGTGTTCATCAACAATGAATTTTATCTGCCATTTTGTTGCTCTGTCATCCAGTTTTGTGAGATCCCTTTGGAACTCTTTGCAGTCTGCTTTGGATTTTACTATCTTGAGTATTTTGTATCACCTGCAAACTGTTTACCCTTTTTTCCAGATCATTTATGAATACGTTGAATAGCACTGGTACAACTACAGATCCCCGGGGGACTCTGCTATTTACCCCTCTCCATTCTGTAAAGTGACCATTTATTCTTACCCTTTATTATCTATCTTTTAACCAGTTACTGGTCCATGAGAGGAGCTTCCCTCTTATCCCATGATTGCTTAATTTACTTAAGAGCTTTCTGAAAGTCCAACTACATTATATCCACTGGATCCCCCTTGTGCACATGCTTGTTGACCCCCTCAAAGAATTCTAGTAGATTAGTGAGGCATGATTTCCCTTTACAAAAGCCAAGCTGACTCTTCCTCAACAAATCGTGTTCATCTATGTGTTTGATAATTCTTCTTTACTATAGTTTCAACCAACTTGCTAGATACTGAAGTTAGGCTTACTGACATGTAATTATCAGGATCACTTCTGAAGTCTTTTTTTAAAAATTGGCATTACATTAGCTATCATCCTGTCATCTGGTACAGAAGTTGATTTAAGTGATAGGTGACATACCACAGTTAGTAGTTCTACGATTTCATATTTGAGTTCCTTCAGAACTCGTGGGTGGATTCCATCTGGTCCTGGTGACTTATTACTGTTTAATTTATCAATTTATTCCAATACCTCCTCTATTCATACCTCAGTCTGGGACAGTTTCTAAGATTTGTCACCTAAGAAGACTGGCTCAGATGCGGGAATGTCCCTCACATCCTCCACTGTGAAGACTTATGCAAAGAATTCATTAGCTTCTCTGCAATGACTTTGTCTTTTTTGAGTGCTCCTTTAGTACCTTGATCATCCAGGATCCCCCACTGACTGTTTGGCAGGCTTCCTGCTTCTAATAGATTTAATTTTTTTGCTATTAGTTTTTGAGTCTTTTGCTAGTTGCTCTTCAAATTCTTTTTTGGCCTGCCTAATTATGCTTTTACACTTGACTTGCCATATTTTATGCTCCTTTCTTTTTCCCTCAGTAGGATTTGACTTTCAATTTTTAAAGGATGCTATTTGCCTCCAACCATCTCTTTTACTCTGTTGCTTAACCATGCTGGTATTTTTTTGGTCCTCTTACTATTTTTTTTTATTTGGGGTACACATTCATTTGTGCCTTTATTTTGGTGTTTTTGAAAAGTCAACTTGCAGGCATTTCTGTCTTGTGACTGTTCCTTTTAATTTCTATTTAACTAGTTTCTTCATTTTTGCGTAGTTTCCCTCTCTGAAGTTTAAATGCAACTGTGGTGGGTTTCTTTGGTACTCTTCCCCCTCCACCCCTTCCCAAGGATGTTAAATATAATTACATTATAGTTACTATTACCGAGTTCAGCTATTCCACCCCTTGGAACAGACTGTGTGCTCCATTTAGGACTAAATCAAGAATTGCTTCTCCCCTTGTGGGTTCCAGAACTAGCTGCTTTAAGCAGCTGTCATTAATGGATCGGGCTAAGCCTTGGAGGATCTCAAAGGTAAAGACATGCAGTCTGTGTTTGATGTGGTGGGAAAGGGGAGGTGGCAATGAAACGAGGATGGCCTTAGCAGCCAGGCTGCATTTCTCCAGGTCACAGTGGATGGGAATGGAGGGAAAGACAGACTATGTGAGTTACCCAAGTCACAGAGGGAGTCTGTGGTGCAGCAGGGAACTGAACCTGGGTCTCCTGAACCCAATTCTGGGTCCCTGACATCCCATTGACAGCAATTGCTCATAGCCAGACATGCTACTTAGCGGGCAGTGAAGTATCTGAAGTGTGAGAAATGCCTGAGCCTTTTTGAAAGCTCCTCAGCCTGTGTCTATGTCCTTTCAATATCCCCTGGAAATGAGGAGGAGAAGCTTGTACTGTGCGACTAGCCAGCTCCTTGCAGGCCCCCAGCAAGTGCGTGCAGAACCTTTGCAATCAGGCACTGTGCTAGGAACCCGAACAAAGGCCCAGCAAAGTCAATGGAAAGACTTGCATTGACCTCAGTGAGCTTTGGATCAGGCCCTACATTCCTACAAATTAAATTACAACACAGAGGAACAGGGTGATTTCCTACCCAGTGATGGGGCTTCATTGCAGCAGCAACTTTCGGTTCATGGTCGTATTCCAAAGTGACATTGGCGTCTCCGCAGGTCCCACGCTTCATTCTCAGGTGATGTGCTCGGTACACCGCGTGTTCCCCCTTATCATCACCTCCCAACGGCTCAATTAAATAGACAGACTGATCGGCCCAGAAAAATCCACTGCGAAGAGATGGGGGCAACATGAATCGGTGTTCAGTATCCGATCAGAAAAAGGGTTTCACACACATTCGCAGAGGAAACACAAGGTGGGGGAGGTAATATCTTTTATTGGACTAACTTCTGTTGGTGAGAGAGACAAGCTTTCGAGCTTACACAGAGCTCTTCTTCAGGTCTGAAAACTAACTCAAAGTGTCACTGCTAAATACAAGGTTTAAAGAGATTGTTTAGCATAAGCAGTGACATAGACTGACCCACTGTGCTTGAGCGGTTGGGTGCTGTCTGGCTGCAGTGTTGGGTGGGAGCATCACATTACAAGCAGAACGCAGTCATTTTTTCACCTGGCTAGAGCCCCTCTTTCAGCCAGGGAACAGCACACTCCTCACATGTACCTGGGGCAGAGGTGAAAGTAAGCCGGTACGGTCTGGTACGGCGTACCAGCAAGAGCTGATATGCCGTACCAGACTGGACTGGCTTCTGTGGAGGTGATTTAAAGGGCCCAGGGCTCCAGCCGCTGCAGGGAGCCCCGGCATCCGGGCTCAGGCAGGGATTTAAAGGTCCCGGAGCTCTGGCCCCTACAGGAAGCCCCGGGCCCTTTAAAGCGCCAACCGAGCCTGGCTGCCGGAGCTCCGGCGGCGCTTTAAAGGGCCCGGGGCTCCCCGCAGTGCCAGGAACACTAGGCCCTTTAAATCCCTGCCCGAGCCCAGCTGCTGGAGCCCCAGGAGCCAGGCTCTGGCAGGAATTTAAAGGTATTGGGGCTACCCACAGTAGCAGGAGCACCAGGCCCTTTAAATCCCTGCCCGAGCCCGGCTGCCGGACCCAGGCTCCGGCAGGGATTTAAAGGGCCCAGGGCTCCCCGCAGTGGCTGGAGCCCCGGGCCCTTTAAATCGCCTCTGGAGCCCTGCTGCCGCTACCCCAGCCCTAGCCCGAGCCCAGCCACCCCAGGGCAGCGGCGGCAGAGCTCCCGCAGTGATTTAATGGGCCCAGAGCTCCGTGGCAGCCAGAGCCCCGGGCCCTTTAATTTGCCCCTGACTCCCGGGACTCCCTGCCACCCCTGCAGCTGGTAGCTCTGGGGTGATTTAAAGGCCCTGGGGCTCCCAGCCACAGCTGGACCCCGGGGCCTTTAAATCTTGAAAGGCCCCCCCTCTTCCAGTTGAGGCCACAACTCTTCCGGTTGAGGCCACACCCACTCAGGACTCCGGCGTACTGGTAAGTCCTTTAAGTTACTTTCACCCCTGCCTGGAGGTTAACAGTTCATGCATATATGTGTAATCAGGACTTCAGTAGGCCACGTACAGGCCATGGCAACCTGGCCCTTGGCAAGATCATGGGCAGGCTATGGCAGCCTGGTCCTTGAAAGGCCATGTATATCAATCTGGGATCTTTTCAAAAGGAAAATCTAAACAGAATTCCCTGCTCTGAATTCAGAGCCAGCCTGGGCTCTGAATGACTTTTTCCCCGTGTCAAATACCATTTAGGGAAAAAGAAGCAAACCTGGCCTTGCCAAATTCAGCCAGGATCTGTCCCTGTAATGTGGGGAAGAGGTGAGGCAGGCCAGGGCGGTCCCTAATAAGTACCCAGATTCTGTCTCTGTAGCACAGGTGACCAGCAGGGAAGGACAGGATAGTTCCTACTTTGAACCTCAGTGCCAATGGTTCTTTGTCCCTTAAATTCCTTTACAGAGTTACCAAGTATAGAGGCCAATGATAAAACCATAGGGCCTGATCCCACAATCCTACCTTCCTGCTGCTCCCAGACACACTCCCTGCCACCAATGAGAGGGTGACTGCACAATGGGGCTGTCTCCAAAGAGGTTCTGGGGGCATACTTTGGAGGTGAAGTGAGTGACTTGGGATTACTTGGGATGAGCTGCTCTCCAGAGCCTGTCAGCCCTGTGCTGCCAAGCTACATCCCCGAGAGCAGGGAGCTTGTGGCAATCATGTGTGGCACTTGATTGTTTTGCAGACTGAAAGTGAAAGGAGGTCTGTTTTCACTGCACGTTGGAGGATTTTTTAAATTTAAACAGGATTTTTTGATTTTGTTATTTTAAATTGTAATACATTTTTCTTTCTAAAACTAAACTTGTTTAAAATGAAATTTAAATGTAATACAAAATATGTTAAGGCTAAACTTAGTAGAATCTCTAAAACATTTAAATAAAAAATAAATATACTGAATCCCTAAGCCTCTATCAAAACTGAGTTAAAGGCTTCTTTTCTGTAAAAAGAAAGAATCAGGGGAAAAACATCTACCTTTCGAGGTCAATCATTATAAATAAGGCATAATAGGTCATGTACTATATTAAGAGATGCATCATGGATAGTTCTCTGAAAACATTCACTCACTATGTAGCGGCGGTCAAAAAAGTGAACAGAATGTTATGAACCATTAGGAAAAGGATAGATAATAAGATAGAAAATATCAGAATGCCTCTATATAAATCCATGGTATGCCCATACTTTGAATATTGCGTGCTGTTCTGGTCACCCCATCTCAAAAACAAACATATTAGAAATGGACAGGCTACAGAGAAGGTGCTCACTGCATTCACGCAAGTAACCAGAAGGGCGGGCTCAGAAGCTCCTCAGCCAGGGCTCGAGGCACTTGTGGCCTCTCAGTGCTAAGATTCCCCCCTACTACCGCCAGACTACAGAGTGTGAGAGTGTCTCTTCCACTCTCTCCTGGTCTCCAAACAAATGCAATGACATAGATTGACCCACTGCGCTTGAGCGGCTGGGTGCTGTCTGGCTGCAGTGTACGGTGGGAGCGTCACATTACAGGGAGAACAGAGTCATTTTTTCACATGTCTGGAGCCCCTCTGACAGCCAGGGAATAGCACACGTCTCACAAGTCCCTGGAGGTTACCAGTTCATGCATATATGTGTAATCAGGATTTCAGCAGGCCACGTACATGCCATGGTAGCCTGGCCCTTGACAAGGCCATGGACAGGCCATGGCAGTCTGGCCCTTCCTGGCTCTGGGATCAGAGTGTGGTAAAGCAGCTAGAGAGACTATAGTACTCAAGCGTAGCCACCTGCAGGGATTGAATGTGGGAAAAGCCTGAGCTGCGGCCACTTGAACTAAAGGAAAATGCATATTAGCATGGAGGCAGTAGCAGCCTCACAACCCTGTGGCTGTCTACTGTAAATGGTGAAATCTCTGTAACTGCAGGTCGCTAAACCATGATCTGAGTAACTCAGTAACTCATCCAGAGGTTAGGGGTCTGTTACAGGAGTGGGTGGGTGAGGTTTTGTGGCCTGCGATGTGCAGGAGGTCAGACTAGGTGATCACGATGGTCCTTTCTGACCTTAAAGTCTATGAGTCTATTTCCGGCTCTGCCTGTGGAAAATTCACCCAGCCTCTCAGTTACAATCTCTGTAAAATAGGTAAAGAATAGCTGCTACCTCTAAGGTAGGCACATGAGTTGTGAAGAACACAGAAATAACTAGAGCAGTTAAAGAAGCTGGGATTAGAACTCATAAGCATTTAGCTCAGTGCACCTTCCCCCAGGGTACAGAGCAGTGCGTGTGCAGCAAGGAGGGTCTCTCTTCTTCTCCCCTGCCTCAAGGGGGACACTTTACCATTTATGCACAACACGAGAGAGGGACGGAAACCAAAGGATGGAATCCAAACCTCTGTGAATGTGGTGGTGTGGGAGGCTCCAGTCTGACTCACAGCAGCATCTATGGCTCTGACTCCACAGAGAATCCTCATATAGCAGAGCCTGTTTCCTGGATCCAGTCAGATGGGGCCCACCTTGTGGCAGACCCACGAGAATGGCTGATCTTATGAGGTTTCCCAATTTGAGTCATGATTTCATGAGAACAGCTCATTGAACTGCAGCCCCGTCCAATCCAAACCCAAATCTCAACCCCACTCCTGCACCTTTTGTGATGGGGCAATGCCCGATGGCTACAGTAAAGTAGTGAGGAACAGGTATGTTAGCCCCAGGCTAAACAAATCCCTGGTACCATAGTAACCAAACGGCAGTTGCTCCAAGTTAATCCAGACACCTGGGGCCAATTAAGATCCTTCTAGAAGGCAGTGGAGACAGCTAGATTGATTGGGACACCTGAAGCCAATCAAGGACTGGCTGGAACTAGTTAAAAGCCTCCCAGTTAGTCAGTGCAGTGTGGGTGTCAGGAGTGAGACTGTACTGTTGGAAGAATGAAGTAGTATGAAGCCATATCAAGTGCAAGGAAGGAGACCCTGAGGTAATTGTGAAGAAGATATTGAGTGGGGGCTGCTGTGGGGAAGTAGCCCAGGGAATTGTACATGTCCTATTTCCAAAAAAGTCAGCTTCTATAGCTGCTAATTTTAGGGTCCCTGGGCTGGAGCCTGGAGTACAGGATGGGCCTGAGCTCCCTCCTCCCCTCCCTGATTAATCACTGATACTGGGAGACAACAGAGACTGTGTGAGGGAGGGTTGTTCCTCCTTACCTCCCTTGCTGGCTTATGATGAAAATGGCTCAGTAGAGTATGACCCTTGCCTTGAGAGAGAGAGAGAGAAGGCCTATGTGGAGGGTCACAGTAAGCTTCTGAGGTTAGCAAAATCTGTCAGGAAATGCAGGACTCACAGTCAAGGACAGACCTGTGTCACACTTTGTCTGACATTATTCCAGAGCCAAAGCTCATCTCCTTGGACCATCTTGGGTTCAACTACATATAAATGCAAGAAGGCATGACTAAGCCATCTAGGGCCCCATGGGAGGAGAGGACAATAGAAAGGTGGGGAAAGGGCAATGCCAGGGCATTGTTCATCACTCTTCACTACAGGGGAAATGCCTGTTCTGGGGTGCTGGTCACAGAAAATCAGAGCATGTTCTTGTCAGAGATCAAAGTCACTAATAGGGGAGTTATGCAGCAACTGGAGAGATTTGACAGATTTCAGAGTAGCAGCTGTGTTAGTCTGTATCTGCAAAAAGAACAGGAGTACTTGTGGCACCTTAGAGACTAACAAATTTATTTGAGCATAAGCTTTTGTGGGCTACAGCCCACTTCATCGGATGCATAGAATGGAACACACAGAAAGAAAATATTTATACATCCAGAGAACATGAAAAGGTGGAAGTAGCCATACCAATTGTAAGAGGCCAATCAATTGAGATGAGTTAGCAGCAGCAGGAGGAAAAAAAACACCTTTTGAAGTGATAATTGAGATGACCTATAGAAGGTGTGAGGATATCGCTTTCCCCATGTTAAGTACCTGTAGAGTGATAAAATGGAGCAAGTCCTACATTCATCACTAAGATTAAAATTAAATAAACATGAAACAACACAAACTATTAGCAAAATGTAGCTTGGGGTAAGGCGGCTGATCCAATCTTAGAAACAATTAATTATCACAGAAACTGATCTAAGGGGACAAAATCAATACAGTTCTGTTACTTTCTGGAGATTCTTAATTTCTTGTGTGGGGAAGGTCTTCCTGGGTTCATTCTGCTAAGGACGATATGAGTGGGGTGGTGAGCTGGCTTAGTCATAACATTACCACTTTAATTCTGGTCTCCAAAGCACCCAGATGGCAGCAGCACATGCACCAGGGAAGGAAGCCACTATCACTAACAATGATTTAACTCCTGAATGACTAATTCAGTGAGCAACAATCACTCCCTGTTTTAGTTTATTCACAATTTCCTCTAAGAACATATTGGATTTCCCCTCCCTTTGCAAAGGACTTATTTTACTTGTTCTCTCTGAGCTGACACCGAAAAAGCGGGAGAGACATTTCAAAGCCACTTGGCGGGTGTTTGCTCTGTGTACCTTTTAATATCAGATGCCAAAGACCGCCTTTATGGCTTATCAGCCCAGGCATAAACTCTAGATTTTGCACTGCAAGGATTCGGGTCTCATTAGAGTTGTTTTGAGAAAGATGGACAGAGATAATTGATGCTGTTAACAGACAATCTGGGTTTTTCACATCGAAGAGCCATTTAGCAAAGACTACCAAGCAGATTTGACAGCTACGAGTTAAAGGGAACTGTCCTTCCCAGCAACATCAGAGAAACAAATCTGCAGCTCTATCATTCACGGAGAGTCTATTTAAGATTCAATATACAGCATAACTGGCAGTATCACCAATTCTTAAGTACTGATATTAGCTATATTGTGAGAAAAATATCTCCACTGAAGTCAATGGGTCAGACTCAGAGGCAGTGTGTAAGGATACGTAAGCTAGCCCTGCCTAGAATCTAACTCTCTTAAACACCCTTATCCATGCATAAGGGAGCCTAAATTTCTGTAACTTACACACCAAGGAGCAGCAGGAAGGTGTATGGAGAGTTTTCATTCCATAAGGGGGTGATTGCTGTTGCTTTTCTTGCTATGCTCCTCCCTTCTGGGAAAGTCACAGACACGCTGAGAACTGATGTGTAAGGAGGGCAGAAGCGGGGGGGGTGGGTCGAGGCAGGGAGACTAAAGGCATGTCTGTACAGCCCACGGACACATGCCTCCCAGCCCAAGTCGACACACTTGGGCTTGTGAGGCTCACGCTAGTGCTCTAAAAATGTCTGCGTAGACAGCGCTTTGAAGTTATGGCTCAGGTACTGAACCTGCCTGCCTTCCCTAGGCTTCAGAGCCTCAAAGCACTGTCTGCACAGTTATTTTTAGAGTGCTAATGTGAGCCCCTCTACTCCTAGTATGTTGACTGGGGCTGGGAGGCTCATTTCTATGGCTGTGTAGAGGGCTCTTGCCAGGTGGGGCATGCAAGCTGAGGTGCTGGGGGCAGGCCTAAATTACACTGGTTTATACTTTGGCCCATTATCTTTTCTTGTATAATTGTCCTTTCCCACCATAAAGGGAAATAATCTCAAACTCCCAAGGAAATGACTGGTGGGAGCAGAAGCTTAAAGCTGGGACATTAGCAGAAGCAGATTATCTGTGGGAGCAAACCATCTGGGCAGAATTTGAAATGTCAGAAAGCCAGAACACAGAGAATGTACAGTCTAGGGGCAAACCAGGAGCTTTCACTATGATAACAGGAGAAGTACATGTGTACCAGGAGAGATCAAGAATGTCTAATTTCAGCACTGAGTTTTGTGGGTTGTTAGTAGATGTGCACAGGGATCTTCCAGACATGGGATTGTTAGCTGTCTGTTACCATATACGTCTGTGGTCTCCTGGGCTTAGTGAGGGATAAGTGAAAGCAATGTCTCAGTAGGAATCATCAGTGTAGAAGTGAAGGGATGGTAACATGTAGCATATCTGGGGTAGTTTGTGTGGAGGAGGTTCAGTGTTTGAGTGCAGGTTGGGTGTAGGTAGCTCCTGTTCCCTATGCTTGACCTAAACCCAAATTTTGCGTTAGCAAATAGATGTTAGACTGGGTTCTACAGGGCTCGTGTGCTCTGTCCCCAGAGTGTTCCAGAGCAGGTGAGTGCTAGTATGTGTGCTCGCATCATGCTGGGGTATGGCACAAAGAGGGCAGAGTTAAGGTTGCATTGGGGGTTGGCGTGGACTTTAACTCTGTAGTTTCTGGTTTTCAGAGGTTTGAGTGTAGTTGAACTTGACATTCTGGAAGGGCACAAGATATCACTGGGCAACTTTAATGCTGCCTTAATGAAGGCTTTGGCTTGCTTTTTAAAAAAAAAAAAAAAAAAAAAAAACTCAGCACACCCATATTCCAGAGCCCAATGCACTCCCTCCAAACTCTACTGGAATCTCTACTCCTTCTCTTAAATAAACTGTCATTTGTTTCCCTACATGCGCTCACAAGGGCTGTGTGCGATACAGGAGCGGTGGTTTAAGGTAAAATTGGGGTACACTGCTCCTTTCGGAGCAAAGGATCTGGGATTTCTGAGAGTAGCCAGTGTCGGGGATTGGATATCACAGGGGAATGTTTCAAGGGAACTTGGGGACTGGGGTGCACCAGTTGTGAACCTGCTGGGCAAAGACAGGAGGGCTGGTGCAGCCCAGAGGAGAGTACTTGAGCAGCTGACAGGCTGGTGGTGTTAGGAAACTGACACCCAGCCCCTCTTTCCCCCCCCCCCCCCAGGACAGCCTCTCTCTCAAGACAGGGAATAACAAGGTGATTCAGCCCCTGGTACCCTGGAAAACCATCAAACCATGCATCAAGCAAGTCTGTGTGATGAGGTGACCAGCAGCTGAAGCCAGGGCTGGAGACAGGACTGTGCGCCCCTGCCCTGCAACTAGGGCTGGATGGCTGGAAGCAGCCCCTACCCTGCGGCTTGAGGGGGAGGGAGGGGCACTGGAGCTGGGCTGTGAGCCCCTGTCCTGGAGCTGCAGTGGGGACTGTGATGCAGACAGGCCATGTGCCCCAGCCCCACAGCAGGGGTTGCATTGGGGGGGGCCGTGTCCCTCCCTCGCTGTGTCCAGGGCCATGTGCCCCCCCCGCTGTAGTTGGGGCTTGGCAGGGGCTGCAGCCAGGGCCGCACATCCCTGTCCCACAGCTGCGGCCAGCTCCAGAGAGGGGGTTGTACAACCCCCTTGCTGTGCCCCAACCCCCTTGGCTTCTGCTGGGGGCTGCAATGGGGACTATGCTGCAGCCGGGGCTGTCCATCACAGTCCCGTGGCTTCCATTGGGAGCTGCAGCTGGGACCGCATGCCCCTGCCAGCGGTTGCAGCGGAGGCCATGTGTCCTCCGTGGCATCCCAGGGCTGCCGCCAGAGGTTGGCGGGTGTCTGCAGCCACGGCCATGCACCCCGTCCTACAGCTGCAGCCAACTCTGAAGCAGGGGTTGTGCACCCCCCGCTGCAGCCACTGGAACTGGGGCTGTGGGTCCTCCCCTCCCCCAGACTCCATTCCTCCCCCCTACTTAGCCCTGACCCAGGTTATTTTTTAGTAAAGTCACAGACAGGGCACAGGCGCCATGAATTTTTGTTTATTGTCCGTGACCTGTCTGTGACTTTTACTAAAAATAACTGACAAAATCTTAGCCTTATTTATAACTTACAAAGCAAAGAACGTTAGCTAGAGCTGTGGGCCCTGGAGAAGTTCCATCTCAGAAAGGAATGGGAAAGGTAATCTGCCTGCACTGCCCTGACATCCTTGGGTGTGGGGATGAGAAGGAGATGATAGACACAGAAGAACCATCGATCTTGTGCGAGGCCTGATCCTGTACAATTGCTCTGAGCACGCTTACAGGGGTCAGGCCCCAATGGTGAGACAGACAGATAAATGTCTAGTTTGAGAATCCTGTCTTGTGGCCTCTGGGGCTTCAACTTGAGCTAGGGCTCTGAGCAGCTCATTCACTGTGGGGTGATGTCAGTATTTAGGTGGCTTTGCACATGCTCACTGTAAGAAACATAGGTTCCTCCTATGCTCTTGAAAAGTATGCAGTATAGTAGTTGTGTTGGTCCCAGGATATTACAGAACTTGGTCCAGTAAAAGATATTACCTCACCCACCTTGGAAAGTAGACAGCTATGAAGGGTTATGATAGAAGAATATAAAATAATGAATGGTCTAGAGAAGGTAGATTGGGAACATCTGTTCTCCTTGCCTCATAACACAACAAGGGACATTCGATGAAATCGAAAGGTGGCAAGTTCAAAACTGATAAAAGGAAACTCTTCTACTCAACATGTAATTAGATGGGGGAACTCATTGACAAAGTATATTGCTGAGGGCAAGAATTTAGCAAAATTCAGAGACGTTGATATGAATAACAAGACTATCCAGAGTTCTTAATTTTTTTGTAAGACAATAAATCTCCTGCTTCAGGGCTTAAACCAATCTCTAGCTATTAGAAACTGGACAACACTTCAGCTGGAAGGGAAGAGCTGTGAGTTCAGACCACCCAGGATTGCTTAAAGAAGCCTCCCATGATCATCTGCAGGCAGAACCAGCAAGAGTTGGTCCTCCATCACCTGGAAGGGCTGGGAGCAGGAGGAGGCCAATCAGGGCATAGCAGGCCAGATAAAAAAGGCTGGCTGCTTCTGCTAGAGGCCAGTTCTGGGTAAAGATAAAATGAGAACCAAAGGGGAGGGGTGGGGGCTTGATGGAGAGCTGACCTGGCTGAGGGGGCTAGACCATGGAAGAGGCAGACCATTATGAAACCAGGGCAGGAGGGGGCGCTCTGGGGGTGAGAGCACCATAACATAAGGATTATATTCTGGATCCATTGGGGAGAACTACCGAGCTTTGTCGAGGAACTAAAACCAGGGGTAGGGTGTGGGGCAATTACTGCACACGTCTGGGCAGTGCACTCGTCCAGAGAAGTATCACCCCTGGGCAGAACTGCACAGACTGGTTTGGAATGGGTTCCAGAGGCCCACGAGACAAAGAATGGGCTTTTGATATAATGGGCCAGCCTGAACTGTGTGACCTTAATTTTGATGCAAAAACTGACATGAAACTGTAACCAAGAAAGCAAACCCTGTTGGAAGGAATGGAACCTACCACAGTCTTCCTGTGGAAGACAAGAGACCCCTCTGGTAAGCTGGCACACGTGTGGACAGTGCATTATTTTAGGATATATGTTTTCTCTGTAATGGTTTTGTCCTAAATAAACGAACTGTGCTCTGGGAAAGCTGGCTGGTCACTGGTAACCCTGTCGTAGACCCTGGGAGAGAGCAGAACAGCTTGTGCAGGACTAAAGACAGGTCTGCTGGGATAAGCATCGCAAACTGAAAACCTAAATCCTCAGTCTGGAAGAAGGGTGAGGGTCTTCCCACCCACAGAGGTGACAGCAGGAGGCCTGAGACCTGAGCAGGCCACAGAGGCAGTAGAGGTGCAGTTAATCCCAGAACTGGAACATTAGCCACTGTCAGAGCGAGAAGCCTGGACTAGATGAACAGCAGGTCTCATCCAGTCCAGCAATTTCTAGGTTACTAGGGGTCATAGAAACATTGCATTTTTTACACTCTTATGAAAGGTGAGAATTTCCTTGTTTCTTTGGCTACTTTACTTTTTTTTTTTTTTTATTTTAGAGTGAATAAATGTGAAAGATATTCAGATAAGACAATTAAGAGGGTTTGTTTCTTGGCAAATTTAAGGACTTAGCCTATGTAAGTGCTAGATAAACAGGGTTCATCAGAAAAGCTTAAATCTGAGAAACCAACTACTAGCACCTGAAGAAATCAGGACACCAAGCCCCAGAGAAACCAGATTCCGCTTCAATGAACCCATTGCTAGGAAAAGAGAGGAAAACAGTAATCTCTCTATTATTTATCAGCCAATTAAATAGTAGGAATGAGCATTTTTTTGCATAATTAATTATGCTTCTGCCTGCCATCAACCAGGCCAGCAGTCCCCCTACAGATGTGTCTCTGGCAGAGGTAGCAGGTCACCTGCAAAACTTTCCCTGCCAGCTTGCTGAAGTGCTGCCAGACAGCAGAATGGGCCCTGTCCTGCTGCATCCTCTGCCACTCTCCCTCCCCCTTCTCTCACAGACATCACCCCTTCCATCTCCTCCTCTCCAGGTAAGATAGCTGACACTCCATTTTGGATTCCTGTCCAATCTGGAAATCGAAACATTTCCCTTTTCAAGGATTGAAAGTGAGGGGATGGGAGGAGACAATCACAAAAAAATGTTTAGATAAATCCAAACCAAAACCATCAATTTTATTTCCTGTGAGGAATGTGAGAATTTTGTTTGTATGCCTCAGTTTCTCTCTGTTTTGCATTGCTATGCTCTGAGGGTAAAGAAAAGGGAGGAGGTGTTTGATTCACTAGCAGTCTGGGTGGAGACCAGAGTCAAACAAACTGGACAAAGTTTACACACACGTGAATGGAGGATCCAGAAGAGAGAATGGAAACCCCAGTGGCTGGGCCATTCACATCTAGTGACTTACAGCCCAGAGGAAAGAGGTTCCCCCCACCTCTCTACTGGGAAACAGTGCAAAGACCCAGAGCTGGAGAACAAAGGGGAAAGGAGTGAGGTGGCTGTGCTGAGAGCTGAGATACAGGGGCTGTCACCTGGAACTGACAGACAGCGAGACAATATGGAGTCTACAGCAGCTTTGTTGGGTGGAGCCCTGGGGTTGGCCAGTCTGAATTCTGTCTTAACCTTTGTTTCTTGATGCTAAAACTTGCTGATGCTGAACACCAGCTGAATACTAATCCCTACTCTGTTTTCAAAAGGCTGCTTGGTGCCACTGCAAATACCTACTGAGCTGCACTGATCCCTGAAGAGGGTCAAAGTCTTTCACCTGGAGTGAATCTCAGGCCCCTACGCTAGAAAATTAGGTTGGTTTAACGAGATTGGTCAGGGGTGTGAAAAATCCACACCTCTGAGCAGCACTGTTAAGCCGACCTAAATCCCCTTGTAAACAGTGTCATGTAAACCTACCTACTGCCTCTCGGGGAGGTGAGTTTCCTATGCTAATAGGAGAATCCTGTAGAGATTAGCTGCTGTAGCACGTAGATATACCCTCAGCTAGACTCGCTGAGCAGAGCTCGAGGTGTGGAGCAGGAGCCCAGAGGCTCAGTCTCAGAGGCGGTGAGGCTGTGCAGCCTAACCTGAAGGAAGAGTGAGATTACTTGGGGGTCTGGCACACTGAAGGGTTCCTCCAAGGGATTGTTTAAAAAATGGGATGTAGCACTGATCCTATGGATCCATGACAACCCCACCTGTAGGCTCAGGTAGCAGAAGAATATCAGCTTCTGATATGTCATGCTGCCTGGACATATGTGATTCAATCAGTCTCATGGCCACCTAAGACATCTTGTCTTCAGGGCCAAATATTACATTAATCTCTATCATTGTGCAGAAGGGCCATCACAGCAAGTCCAGCAGGGTTCTCTGCCTTTGTTTACATTTACATTGATAAAGTGACTTCAAATTAAAGGGTCTGAGCTGTAAAGTTCAAATCTGGAACCAGACCCCCCCATAAATCCTGAGTATCCACATCTGGGGTTTGGTTCAGGCCCATCCCTAATACAAACATTTCCAAAAGTCTGATTACACTGCTGGGAAACAGACATGCAAAGCCAGTGGCTCGAGAATACAGCTCAAAGCCCAGTCAGCACTGACTGCAAATAATTCCTGACCAAACACTTCATATACAATCACAATGTCCAGGCCTAATTTCATCTTGGTTCCCCCAAATTCCCCTACAGTTACAAACAGATCGAAACATCATGTTCCCTTCCTCTCCTGAAATGCTGTGCACTGTAAAACAGCAGCAGTGTTTCACCCCAGAGATGGCTGCATTTTGATGGTTGGAGAAAGTGATTCCTGTATAGATACAGGTTGCAAAGTACTTTAGGATTCTTATTATAATTGCATATAGTGGTCTGTTTTCCAGTATCTCCAACCCCAGTTGTTCAAAAATCATTTAACATTTTTATTAGCGACCTGGAAGAAGGGGACTAGACTAGAAGACCTCTCGAGGTCCCTTCCAGTCTTACTATTCTCTGTTCTATGAAAATATAAAATCATCACTGATCAAGTTTGCAGATGACCCAAAGATTGGGGCAGTGGTAAATAATGAGGATGACAGGTCACTGATACAGAGCGATCTAGATCACTTAGTAAACTGGGCACAAGAAAACAATATGCATTTTAATATGGCTAAATGCAAATGTATACATCTGGGAACAAAGAACGTAGGCCTTTCTTACAGGCTGGGGGACTCTAACCTGGGAAGCAGTGACTCTGACAAAGATTTGGGAGTCATGGGGGATAATCAGCTGAACATGAGCTCCCAGTGTGATGCTGTGGCCAAAAGAGCTAAAGTGATCCGGGGATGTAGAAACAGAGGAATCTTGAGTAAGAGTAGAGAGGTTATTTTACCTCTGTATTTGACACTGGTGCAACCACTGCTGGAATACTGTGTCCAGTTCTGGTGCCCACAAGTCAAGAAGGATAATGATAAATTGGAGAGGGTTCAGAGAAGAACCATGAGAACGATTAAAGCAGTGGTCCCCAATCTTTTTCGTCTGGCAGGTGCCAGACGACAAGCCGTGGTGGACGAGCATCCCCCGAAATGTGGCAACATCAATAGGCGTTGCCGTCGAAATGCCACCGAAGAGCAGCGTCATCCAGAGGCGTTGCCACCGAAAATCGGCGGCATTTTGGCGACAACACCTCTGGATGATGATGCTCGTCGGCGGCATTTCAGCAGATGCTCGTCCGCCCACCAGTACGCAGGTGCATTTAGATGCCCCAGTAGGTGCCATGGCTCCCGCGGGCACCGCGTTGGGGACCCCTGGATTAAAGGATTAGAAAACCTGTCTCATAGTGATAGACCAAGGAGTTCAATCTATTACTCTTAACAAACATGTTAAGGGGTGACTTGATTACAGTCTATAAGTATCTACATGGGGAACAAATATTTAATTATGGGCTTTCCAGTCTAGCAGAGAAAGGTGTACCATGAACCAATGGTTGGAAGTTGAAGCTAAACAAATTCAGACTGGAAATAAATTGCACATTTTTAATGGTGAGAATAATTAATCATTGGAACTATTTACCAAGGTCGTGATAGATTCTCCATCACTGACAATTTTTAAATCAAGATTGAATGTTTTTCTAAAAAATCTGATCTAGGAATTATTGTGCGGAAGTTTATGGCCTGTGTGACACAGGAGGTCAGACTAGATAAGCACAGTGGTCCCTTATGGCCTTAGAATCTATAAATCTATGACTCGGGCCAAAAATCATGAATTTGCCTTTTGGTTTTTGAGCCTTCAGGGGTCACATTTTCAAGCTATTCTCTACAACCAGGAGCAAACTGACTTTTTTCCCTAAATGAAAGGTGAAATTCCTCCCTAAGTTACGTGACTCCAGTGGGTGGGGCTTTATAGAAACACCAAATGAAAAGAGGTTTGCCATAAAAGTCGTGAGAGTTGGCAACACTGGTTTGAAAGTACACCAATATATTGTGGCATCACTGTATTGCACAACATAACTAATAGATCCTTTCGCCAAACCATAGCTACATTGTTCTTCTGACAAGTGACACATTGGGGCTGAGTCTCTATTGACCTGCACAGTGTATAGTCATTTACGCCATTGCCAAATGGGTGTAAAACGCTACCAGATCAGAATAGCAGCATTTTATACCCAGTCTGGACTACTGAAAATGGCACAAGTGTGGGGCAAGACACATTCGGGCCCCCTGGTACTTTTTGCTTTACATGTTTGGGTTCTCATGTTCCCTCCCCTCTGCGTACCAAGTGTCAGTTAAAGATCATACCTGAGTCCTCTGCAGGTACTGATGCTTGCCGCTGAATCACTGTGTCCGTGAACATGCCCGTGATAAAAGCAGTGATCCTGTAGCAAAGAAAGCAGAAATCAAAAGCCAATCAGCACCATAATGGGGACACTTAGGGAAGAAGAGAAGTCACTAACAAGATACAGATCCTGGAAAGCAGAGATCTGTTACAGAGCTTCTTCCAAGCAAAAACAAGCCTTTTCCATCTCATTCATTACCCATGCACAATTTTCAGATCTTTCAAGAAACCCAAGTGCTCCCAACTGCCACCTGAAGAGCACAAGAGTGCGGGGAGGTAATATCTTTTATTGGACCAATTTCTGTTGGTGAGAGAGACAAGCTTTTGAGCTACACAAAGCTCTTCAGGTGACCTCAGGTAAGCCTGAAAGCTTGTCTCTCTGACCAACAGAAGCTGGTCCAATAAAAGATATTACCTCACCCACCCTGTCTAAAAACCTGGGACCAAGACAGCTACAACAACACTGCACACCTGAACAGCAGGCAGTCCCACACCATACATGAGCAATATGCTACAGTGACATGGATAGCCTTACATTCATGGGCAAATTGGAGGCTTGACTGGATGAGCACAATAAACAACTCAGCACTGCCCCTGACTGCCTGGTGCCTGAGCACAGAAAATGTAATCAGCACTAATACACACACACGGAAGACCTAGCATTTCAGAATTCTGAACATAATATAATGACAGATCTTCACAATCCCCGGAAAAGCAAGCCAGGGCTGTCCCCATTTTACCAATGGGGAAAATGAGACACAAACTGAGGAAGTAACCTGACCAAAGTCACAGAGTGGGATTAGAAATCAGATGCTCTGAATGCTCTGAACTCCCAGCTGTAAGAGCTGGCTGACAGGAGGGGAAAAGACTATAAAGGGGCAGGAGTGTTGTCCCCCAGTGTAGGCCCAGGAAGAAAAAGCATCCAGGCACAGTGTGGGCATTATCCCCACAGAAGGCAGGGGGAGAGTTGGGAGGCGGGGTAGGGAATCCAGGAACAGAGCAGGCTGGGGCGTGGTACAGGACGCACAGGAGTGTCCAAGGAACCTCGTAGGTGGTGTCCCCCAGAGTAGGCCAGGCCAGGCCAACGCGGGGAGGGAGCATGGGAGCATCCAAGAAACAGTGCAGGTGGTGTCCCCCACAGCAGGTAGAGGTGGGGGAGGGGCGCAGGAGCTTCCCCTACAGAACTACAGAGGTTCCTCTCTACCTGCTGCTCCACAGGGCAGGTTTGCAGCTACAGCAGGCATGTGGGGCAGGATGGTAAGGCATGGGGTGGGAGGACCCCTGGCCTCGCCACTCCGGGCATTTGCAGAGCTGCTGAAGGAAGGAAGGGAATTCATTCAAATTAGCTGTTCCCCAGTAGCTGCTAGGGAGAGGCAGTGCAGCCTAGAATGGGAGTGTCTGCCGTGCACCGCAAAATGTGGCTGAAGTCTGAAGGGCCTACAGGGGCCATGCTACATTCCAGTTGCCCTGGTCATGGGGAGCTGTGAGTCAGATCCGCCGGCCGAGGACTAGACCTCCCTACAATTTCATTTGCTGGGGCTAAATCACTGATGGCACTTCCCAGTGAAGGGCTGGGGTTCCGACCCATCATGCAGAGTCCAGGTGGCCTGCTGAGCTGTGTGCCAGGGTTTGCCCAATAATACAGTTAGAGTTTACAGACCACTTTGGAAACATTATCTAAAACCATTAGCCTAGAACACCAGCAGGGCAGGGAAGAATAATTAGCCGACACCAGTCCAACCTCATGCTCCTGAGGGCTGCTCTGACCGCTCACCACTGAAAGCAAGTTCGCCGCTAATCTCAGTGGCACCATTTCTATAATGGGAAGCCAACTCATGTACTGAAAAGGAAGCATGGCCTAGCGGTGAGAGGTTACGGTGGGGTGACAGAAGAACTGGGTTCTGCTCCTGGCTCTGTCAATGAGTGGTACTTGTGCGATTGTGTGCTCTCTGAGCCTTTGTTTCTTTAGCTATGACATGGGGTTGACAATATTATTGCTCTCGCTCTCAGAGAATGTGAGGCATTCCTTGGTGCTTTGAGATCTTTGCCAGAGAAGGGCAAAGTAATGTTATGGTCTAACTCAGCCAGAAGCTACTGGACTCAATACAGGAGTCCCTGGGTGAGGTTCTCTGACCTGTGTTATATGATCCAGTCTGACCTGTAAGTGTCCCTTCCAGCCTTAAGGTCTATGGCTTCTATGAAAGAGCCAATGCCAAATGGCCTGCTCGTGGAGAGGAAGGTGGGTGAATCAGCACCTGGCAACCTTCAGCCCTTCTCCTACAGACAACATCAGCATCTGCAGCCTTCAGCAAGGACTCGTTGTGGACTTGCCCTCCCATGCGTGCAGTGCTGTACAGAACGCATAGGGCAGGCAGGCACACGGGAGGCAGTAGGGTGACTGCCAACTAGATTGATCTTACATACCCACGGGTGTATGAAGGAGAAGGTGAGTGCCCATTTCCCAAACATGTCATGGATCATATGAGCAGCTCACTCCATCTCTGCTCAGAGCCCCAGCCTGTCATCGAGCAGTAAAGAGGAAAGGATCTGAGCCTCCTCAGCTCCATACCTGACCAATAGCATCTCAGGCACCCACAGCATAGCACCAAGCACCCAGGAAATGTGAAGCATCAAACAATATGTCTTGGTTTGCTGTGAAAAGGACTGGGGGAGACACCACAGTTCTAGTGAATTTGTCTTGAGAGTCCAAAGCCTCAGCGCAATCCCCCAGCCCCAGTACGTCTCCTCTAAGAAACATGCACCAGATCATACAGCACGGCACTTGGAATCATACCTGAGTGTCTGGCCTCTCAGTGACCTCGGTGCCATTTTCTGAGTAATAGGTTTCAGTGTAGTGCTCCCCAATCAGTCCCCTGAAAAACAAAGAGACAGACAGTAGCAGTGAGGACTCACAACGCCACCCGCAGTTCCGAGGGACAGAGAACCACATGGTGCAGGAGGAACCAGCATTACCCTGTACCCCTCTGGCCAAATCCTGCTTGTCTGACTCACACCAGTGGGTGCCACTGAAGTCAGCAGTACTGACACTGCTCTCAGTGCCAATACGCCATTGAAGAAAGCAAGCTGGAACTGGCACCGCATCACTGCTTGAACTCCCACCAGAAAATCCCATCAATGGTTTCTCATCTTCGCACTTCTGATGCATACTATATAGAGGGAGGGGGAGGCAGGGTCCTGAACAGCCTCCATAGAAGAAGCTGTTGGTGCTTCTGTTGTGGGTAGGGAGATCAGATCGCAAAAATAAAATATTGGGACACATGGGGGGGGGCAGGGCAGCCACAGGGCTCACAGCCCCCACCGGAGCCATGGGGGAAGGAGGCGCACAGTCTTAGGAAGCAGCGGGTCGGGGGGCGCATGGCCCCGGCTCCGGCCCCCGCTACAAGCCGTGTGTCGGTCGGGGGCACACAGCCCTGGCTCCAGCCCCCCTGCAAGGGGGGGTTCTCAGGGCTGGGGCAGGGAGCTGGGGCGTGGGAGGAGGTTTGGGATGCTGACTCTGGGAGGGAGTTTGGGTGCGGGATGGGGTGCAGGCTCCGGGCGTGGTTTACCTCAGGCGGCTCCCTGGAAGTGGCGACAATTCCCTCTGGGTCCTAGGCGGAGGCACAGCCAGGCGGCTGTGCGAGCTGCCTTGCCCGCAGGCATCACCCCCGCAGCTCCCATTGGCTGCAGTTCCCGGGCAATAGGAGCCGCGGAGCAGGTGCTTATGGCAGGGGCAGCACACAGAGCCCCCCTGGCCCTCCCTGTGCCTAGAACCCAGAGGGAACTATTGCCACTTCCAGGGAGCTGTGCAGAGCCAGGTAGGAAGCCTGCCAGCCCTGCACAAACCGGACGTTGGCAACTTTTCAATATTGGGACAAATGGCATCCTGACCGATGTATGATCGGGATGCAGGACAAAGAGTTAAATATTAGGACATCTGGTCGCCCTAGATGGGGTCATGGAACAGTAGCTGCCATTGATGTTCTGTCTGCTGAATGGTTTGTAAGCAGAAGCCTGACTCTCTGCCCTGCAGCCAGCGCTTGGGGAGGGTTCACTGTCACCCAGAACATCACCATAATTTACTGCACAACAGGCTGCAAGAAGACAAAGTCCTTCAAATGGAGTAAGAGGGACAGGGCCAGCAGGTGGGCAGGGACTGGTTTCTCCTGCCTAAATGCTGGAGGGGCAGCCAGATGGGGACAGATCCATGGATCACAAAATTTTGTTCCCCTGCCATCAGTCTGCTAACTTATACATGCAGTTCCCTTGTAATGCGCTCCACAGTGTACAGTAACAGCAGCGGGAGACTGACCCTTTCCTCCTTAAGAATGGGGGTCAAGCGGTAAATGGGTCCAGCAGCTGAGAGCGTCCATAGTATCCCAGTGGAGGCAGCAGTGCAACTGCCAATCACATCTCATACAGAGCTCAAAGCAATTTGAGTAATAGTATCTCCTCCTAAGCTCGATGGGCTGAGGAGATGGTATTTGATGCTAAATAAGCCCTGATCTACATTACGAGTTTAGGTCGACTTTAGCAGGGTTAAATCGAATTAAGCCTGGACACGTCCACACGACAAAGCCCTTTCTTTCGACTTAAAGGGCCCTTTAAACCGGTTTCTTTACTCCACCTCCAATGAGGGGATTAGCGCTAAAATCGGCCTTTGAGGGTTGGATTTGGGGTAGTGTGGACAGAATTCGTTATTATTGGCCTCTGGGAGCTATCCCACAGTGCTTCATTGTGACCGCTCTGGACAGCACTCTCAACTCAGATGCACTGACCAGGTAGACAGGAAAAGCCCCACGAACTTTTGAATTTCATTTCCTGTTTGCCCAGCGTGGAGAGCACAGGTGACCACAGAGGGAGGGGGAAGCAAATGAATACAGAACAAATCTGGTCCATCTATTTTTTACATCTTAAGCTGGCAGCAGACGGTGCAGCATGACTGATAGCTCTCGGCATCTTCTGGGTGCTTGGCAGAAGATACTGTACTACGACTGCTAGCCATCATCGTCAAGACGGTTCAATAGGACTGCCGGCAGGACTGAGTCTCCAGGAGACAAAGCATGTCTGCCCAGGTGCCTATGATTGAACTGGAGTACGACGACGACGGATACCAGTCGTAATACACCTTCTACTGCCAAAAGGCCAGGGGCTGCTGCTGTGTAGCAATGCAGCCCCACGTCTGCCAGCACCCAGATAGCCGATGAAGGCTACCAGTCATACTGCACCGTCTACTGCCAAAAGGCAAGGGGCTGCTGCTGTGTAGCAATGCAGCCCCATGTCTGCCAGCACCCAGATAGCCGATGAAGGCTACCAGTCATACTGCACCGTCTACTGCCAAAAGGCAAGGGGCTGCTGCTGTGTAGCAATGCAGCCCCACATCTGCCGGCACCCACATGACATATGGTGACGGTGAGCTGAGCTGAGCGGGCTCCAGGCTTGGCATGGTATATTGTCTGCACAGGTAACCCAGGTAAAAAGGCGCAAATCGATTGTCTGCCGTTGCTCTGACGGAGGGGGAGGGGCTTGACGGCATGTACCCAGAACCCCCCGCGACACTGTTTTGCATCATCAGGCATTGGGATCTCAACCCAGAATTCCAATGGGTGGCGGAGACTGCGGGAACTGTGGGATAGCTACCCACAGTTCAATGCTCCAGAAGTCGACGCTAGCCTCGGTACTGTGGACGCGGTCCGCCGGCTTCATGCACATAGAGCATTTTATGTGGGGACACACACAATCTACTGTAGAAAACCGATATCTATAAAACCGGCTTCTATAAATTCAACCTAATTTCGTAACGTAGACATACCCTAAGAGTTAGACCTTTGTGAGGGGGACAGAATAAAAACGTAGGCAGGCCAAGGGCTTGGGTCTGAGGGTGAATAAGAGCTGGGTTTAGGTTCATATCTGATGGTTCTGTGTCAGAAATGGAAAATAAGCCCCTTCTTGTTTTAGATCTGAACCTAAACCATTGCAGGGGCCATTTTCAATCCAGGGATCCAAGTCCCTCTGAAATTCAAAAAGGTTCAGCTAGAGGTCCCAGCTGTTGGCTCTCCTCTAGCTTTATGCCCTGCAATGTTCCATGCACAAGCTACACAAAGTGGCCTGGGGAGAAAGCTAGATTTGAAACTTAGAGGCCCAGGGCTTTCAGCAGGGAACCCTGCAAGCCACACTAGCCACCGCACACTTACTTGTTCTTTTCCAGTCGGAGAACATAGTCCCTCCCTTCTGCACGGATGCTGTAATGAACGTGATCTGGATACGTGTTCTGCACGAGGTAAAATAACAACAGAAACTTGTTATCATCAGGCTAAAGAGATATGAAGTAGAAGATTTCTATTCTGTGTGCTGCGCAGACCTCCGAAGACAGTCACATGGGACCTCAGACTCATCTACCCTAGCCCATTCAATGTTCCTCTAGTCGTATGTTGATTTTGTTGAAATATTCTATTGACATATTTCTGCCCTGCTTTCAAAGGTGTTGTGCATCTGCAGCTCCCCCAATTCATAGTTTGTGTGAGTGCCCACCACCTCTGGAAACCAGGCTATACATGCTTACTACCAATTTATCCATTACAGATATGGCACAACAAGTGGAAACCAACAACCAACTAAGTCAGCCCAGAAATAATCTCAGTTTGCAAAACCCAATATGCCTTGGATTAAAGAATACTAAAGACAAGTACACTGATATTAAACCAGTGGCTCTCAAACTTTTTTATTGGTGACCCCTTTCACATAGCAAGCCTCTGAGTGTGACTCCCCTTATAAATTAAAAACATTTTTAATATATTTAACACCATTATAAATGCTGGAGGCAAAGGGGGATTTGGGGTCAAGGGTGACAGCTCGTGACCCCCCATGTAATAACCTCGCAACCCCCTGAGGGGTCCTGACCCCCAGTTTGAGAACCCCTGGATTAAACTAAGACTCAGTGTTCACATCTGGCACAAGGCCACAAGTTGTTGCACAAGGAACTAAAATCTTACTGCTCATCAAAATGCCTTTTTTGGCATTTAATTCATCATTTACTCAAAATCAAGAACCACAGAGTCCCCTGATAACTCACCCCCCTGACTCACTGATGTTTCCCCTAGTAAAGTCTTCCTTCTCTTTGACTGATCAGGCACACAGCCTCATTGTGTGAGAATCAACTTCTCTTCCTGTGTGCTCTCAAAAGTAGACTGTCAGGAAATCATACTGAAGCCACTTGGCCTGAAGAAATAAACTCTGCTTCCAGAGTCATTCTTTATTCCTACAAGCTCCTGCAGCGCACAAGACACAGCACCTTTTCACCTAGTAAAACAGATCATTGCCATTAAGTGTCTGGATATCCCTCCAACTCCCATGTGTGCATAAGCATGGATGGGTGCAGTAAAAGGGACAATAAACAGGCAGCTAGGTGAACATACTGGACCACATTTCTTGGGAACTCACTTGTGATGCAAACAAGCTGGAAAGCAGCCAAATCTGGCCATCTGAGAAGCCCTCAACAATGGTGTGCCAGACTGCTGGGCCACACCCTCACCTGACCTGGGTGCGGGGAGCACAACAGGGCACAGGGGAGGGGTTATGGCCAGAGTGTGCTGTGCTCCAGCAATCCCCAGCTGGCGGAGTTTACAGCAGCCCCACAAGTGAGAGGACATGTATCTAGGAGTTAAAGCAAGGGACCGGGAGTTGGGACCAAGAGTCAGGATGCCTGGGTTCTTTTCCTGTCTGTATCAATAATTTGCTGTGTGACCTTGGACAAATTACTACAGCTCACTGCCTCAGTTTCCCAATGTGTAAAATGGGGACACCCCCACCTACCAGTGACAAGAATCGTGAATTTTGGCTGCTGTTGTAAATTGCTTTAAGATCCTCAGCTGAACAGTAATGCTAATGAGCAATTACACCCTTGGAAGTGTGGAGGCCTCCCTCTCCGGTTAATGGCAGCTGACCAGGCAACCAAGCATCTCACAGCAGAGTCGCTGGCTAAGTCTCTTCCCAGATGGAAGCCACGGCTGGCGGAAGTGGTGAGGTGAACTCCTTGGGCACCACAAGGCAAACTCAGCAGCTCTTGATTTGCTGGGGTTTGCTCTCAGTTGGGCAGTTTGGCCTCTCCTGTGGGGTGATGGTATAAATTACCACACAACAGTCTGGAATTCCCCCCCAGGAAAGGATTGGGGAGCTGCAATCAGATGGGAGCTGGAGTTATACGGAAAGTATTTCTGTACCACAGTCAGAACCAGCTGGGACAGGCAGCATGGTTTTCCTTGTGAGTCAACTGCTCTAATTCCACTGCCTTGTGTTTTTACTTTGGGCTCTTTCTGGGAATGAAAAATCCATTTCTGGTTAAAAAAATAAAAGCCCCTTTGCCTGCTGAGTAAAATGCAGCCAGAGTCACTCTGCACCCTCAAGTGGGCACCGGCTGCAGCCTTGGGAAGTGAGGGGCTCTTCAGCAAAGTGCTGAAGACTGAGAGATGCTGTCACTTAAACAAACATAATGCCTAAGCTGGAGACGCAGGAACTGTCTACGGGGCTTGATGATAAATTCTTCTTAGATGAACGTTAGTGTCGCTTTTGGTGTCTGCCAACAAAATGATGCTTTGTTATTGTTGGCAACTTCGGAGACAGAAACCAATCCTTGAGAAATGCAGATCTGCAGAAAAGCCACTGAAGGCACACGAAGAGAACTCTGATTGCAAGTCAGATGGGAAAGGAAGAGCAGTGATCATCTTTCTGAGAAACCACAAGAAATGCAAAGCCATTTAAAAGGCCTGATAAAGCTTCCCCCCAGCTCCTACTTCCAGAGAGCTTTTCCAGTGTTTCAAATGCAGAAGGTCTGACTCAGAACAGTGGGGGACTGAGCCTGGACTCTGGTTAAACTCCTGCTCACTCCAGTGCCTGCTGAGTGAGTCAGGGCAGGGCCAGGGCTGTAGGACTTGGCCTGAGGTGCAGAAAGAGCAGTTCTGGACAGGCAAAAAACTGGGACAGGCAGGCTCAGGCACTGGGGGCTGGACTCTTGGAATACCTCTCACCCCAGTGAGTCAGCAGGAACTCCAGGAGATACACCAGTGTCAGCAAGAGGGGAATGATGGCCTAACAGCTACCTGTGCAACAGCAAGTCAGGGTGGTTTGGTCATTTCTTCACCTGCTGTGAAAGGGACAATGGGGCTCTAGAGAGCACACTGGACTAGATCCTCCAGAGCCAGTGCACTGGGAGAGGAGGCAGGAGAGAGGGGAGGTTTACACCATCTTTCTGCCCCCATTATCTGTGGGCCAAACCAGCCCTTGGCACAAGTTAAAGCAGTCTCAGGAGCACCCTCACTTGTGCTGGAGGAGAGCAGCCAACATCATTGGAGTGCATGCACCTTAACCCTGCCCCCACCTCCTCTGCCCTAGAGTGCCCCAGCTCATCATCCCTTACACAAAGGATCCTCAGCTGCTGCCTGAAACTCACTGGTGTGGGTTGTTGTTGGTTTTTTTTTTTTTTTTGCAGTGTAGACGTAGCCATAGAGGATCCCCTGCAAGCCACCCCATCTCTTAAAATGAGGGGATCCAGTTCAGGTGTCCCTTCTGACCACAGCTGTAGCAATATGGCCTGGGGAGAGAGGTGACCCCTAAAGCAAATGTTATTTGGGGAGGAGATTCCACCTTTAAGGCAGAAGGAACAGAGCATGTTGATGGCAGGCTGCTTTATATTTTTTAAGGTATCAGGTTTGCAATATTAGAAACAGTCCCGGGGAAATGGCTGAGAGGACAGCATGAGCTACCTTCACCATTTATAACCTGGCCATACTAACCATGTGTAGATAGACCACCCCTCCCTGCACCACTACAGCCCATCATGCACTGCAGTCTCTCGCTGTATGCACGTCTTACAGATATTTAACAGATGGATGTACTATTACATGTGATCTCCTCCCTTTGGTACCAACACTGAAGAAAGAAAGGAGGAAAGTTGTTCAATGTGCACAGCACAGATGGGATCTCTAAATAGCCTGGAGAATGTTTATTTCACGGACAAGTTTAGGTTTCTGGAGCAAAGAAAACAGATGCCTTTGAGAAGAATTTTTGAAGCTATTTTATCTGAAACGGTTTGACTCATAAGCGAACATGCTGTACCAAAAATTTACTAGGCAATTTATATCTCAAAATTGACATGATCCTTAGGCCTTCTGAGGTGCTAATGTTTGTGCTTTTAAGATATGATTCCTGGTGCTTTCTGAATTTTAAAGACTACATGCAATCGAGAAACTGCCATTAAGTTATGGTCACAAATTCAGCCTTGCTGACTCCAAGCGTTCAAAAACCATGAGTCAAACCCCAACAAAGATAAGATTGGCTTGAAAATCATGAGATTTTTTTCAAAATAATAAAATGTGGATTCTTTTGTATTTGGCTTCTTTTTTCTGAGCCTTTTGGGTTCATGTTTTCTTGCTTGTCTCCACAACCACAAGAACTAGTATCTGACTTTTTTTACAAATGAAAACTGAAATTCTCCCACATTCACATAATTCTGGGTGCTGAGGCTTTATTCTCCCACATTCACATAACTCCGGGTGCTGAGGCTTTAAGAAAACACCAAGTATCATGAGACTTGTGCTAAACTGTGAGAGATGGCAATACTGCAGAATGATCTAACATCCTTTCTGCTTCCATTTTGTCACTTCTTCCCTTTATCCCATCAACCGGGGTCGGGTCATCATGTAAGCATCCACCATTCTTGTCTGTCTGCAATAGCATTAAGGTCCACCTGCTTACCATCTTCTTTGATGCGATCCATCCATCACTTCCTCAGGGTCTCTTTCCTACGATGCTATCTTCAGCAGGTCCCCTTCATTCATCCTCTGCACATATCCAAACTGGCGAAGTCCCGATTCCTGGATTTTGTCAGCCACATCATGGACTTGGACTTCCATCCTAAAACTTTCCTTTTGACATCTCTCTCTTTGTGTAACTCCTCTTCTGGCACGAAGACATCTCATCTCGAACACCTGAACTCGGCCTCTCTGTTTTGGCCGTGCTTCTGCACCATAGAGCATTACAGGGCACACCACTGTTCTCCACAGTTCAGTCTCAGTGGCGGATGTTTGTTATACACAGCTCTTGAGATGTTATTCCACACTTTTCCAGCATTCCCCAGTCTGGACTGGGACTCACATTCAAGCTCACCATTTTCCATAACCCAGACGCCAAAGTATTTGAACTGGTCCGTCTGGTTTAATTCCACTCCATTAAGTTCTATGTTAAGTTTCCCTGTGGCTCCTCTACTGACCCATGACCTCAGTCTTAGTTAAGCTCCTTTTCATCAGATGCCAGCTTAGCTGATCATAACACTGGTTATTATTTTCTCTAGGTCTTCTTTTGAGGAGGCCTTTATTGCTATGTCATCCACATATAGCAGCTTTTCCCCTTTTCCCACTGACGTCTTCCTGCTGAGGCAGTCCATCAAAATGATAAAGAGCAGCGGGCTGAGGGCCAACCCTGGGTGCAATCCAACTTCTACATCAAAGGGACTTGTTCTACAACATGTTCTGATCTCTGTTTTAGGTGATCTATACTGAGCATTCACCATAGCTGTCAAATCCTTAGAAACGCCATATTTCCTCAGCACTGGTGTGAGCATCCTTCCATCCACTTTATCATAGGCCTTTTCTAGGTCTATAAGAAGCTATCCTGCTGGTGCTTGAGCTGCTTCTCCATCCCTTGCCAATTTACGAACATGGCATCCCTGCACCTCGTCTTTTCCTAAAGCCACATTGTTCTTGGTCAATGAGGGGTTCCACCATTCTTCTAATTCTAGCATCCAAGATACGTTCCAGTATCTTCATCCCATGTGACAACAGCTTTGTCCCTCGATAGTTCCACATTCCTGGATGCTTCCCTTCTTATGTATTGGTACCAGGATAGACTTGCACCAGTCTTTTCTTGCCATACAGCTTCAACCACTTTGATCCATTTCATGACGCTCTTGCCCAAGACTTTCATCAGATCTGCTGTCACTTCATCAGGTCCCTCTGCCTTATTGGTCTTTGTCTCCTGGACTGTATTTCCACTTCCTCCTCTGTTGTGTCAAGCTCAGGCACCGCATTAGGATCACATGTTGGCAACACCACAAAGGGTTTGCCTCATTTAAGTGACTCTCAAAGTATTGTTTCCACCTCTCCTTCACTTGTTCAGGTGTTTCTAGCAGTCTCCTCTGATCACCATTCACAAACGATGTCACATTACCATCCTCCTTTCTTTTGTGTCTCATTATTTCAATGCTGCTGAACTTTCTGCCAGCTAGCTATGGGTCGTTTACAAGCTCAGCGTGCAAATTGTCTAGGGCACTCTCTTTGCCCTTCTTCATTGCCCACTTGGCAGCTCACTTTGCTTCTTTGTATTTGCTTTCATTTATGCTTGATGGGTTCATTTCTTTTCTTTATGCACCATTTTCTTGTTTCTGATTGCTACTTGCACTTTGTTGGTCCACCCCCACTCCTCTCCATCTGCATCATCCACAAACCTCTTCCACCATGGCTATCCACATTCTTTAGAGGTGGTTCCACTCCTCTTCAGCTGATGCCAAATTTGTTTCCTGACACAGATTTCATTCTACCACTAGTAATTCTAATTTTGACCTCAAACACAACAAAAGGTTGCTTTGATTGGTCTCTCAAGAGTGTCATCATTTATGATGGAGATGATGCAGAAAGCTCACACTAGCTGGTGTCATTCGTCCCATAAGGGTCTCACTTTAAAGGAAGTGAGACTCTGAGTCTGGATCTTCGCTGACTGTGCACTCAAGGTGCCTGCCAGACAGATCAAGAGGGAGAGAATTCCTTTCTCTGAACTACTGTGCATCTCCTGGGGCATTCTCTGTTGATTTCAGTATATGTTTGGAAGGGAGGGATGGCCCAGTGGATTGGGTGCCAATGTGGGACTCTGGAGACCTGAGTTCAATACCAGGCTTTGTCATACCCTTCCTGTGTCACACTAGGCAAGTCACTTCACTTCCAAGGGGCTGTGCGGATAAATACAATAAAGATTATGAAGTGCTCAGATACAATGCTGATTGGGGCCATAGACAGCTACAGTACGCAAGTGTTATGATCCTGTTTTCTCTGTTTTGCAGCTTTCCATGTGTCTGTCTGTTTACAGAGGCAGTTGCAGTTTTGCAAGGCAGCACTGAGGTAGCCTATTCCACAATGTACATTCTCTCATATTTGGTTATTTTTGCTTAATCTAAAACAAAAGTCAGTCTCTGACTGCTCAGTGCCTGGGAAAGCTGGAATTAAGCATGGCTAATCTGGGGGTTGGCACCAGGCCCTAGTGTCGGAGTCTGGGGTTGTTGGAGCTGGGCTTGTAGTGTCCCCTGATATTTCAGAAGCAACAGATACTTACGACTTGAGCAGAAAGGTCTCTCTTCCCAGGAGCTGCAGGCACTCTGTGAGGTGTCACCCTTTCATATTGGGCCACATGCGCGAGTTTCTCCGATGGGCTAGCAAAGACTCCTGTAAAGACATTCAAAGGGTCAGGGATTTCTGCAGAGTTCCCTAGAGGGGTGCAGTGCTGCATGATGTTACAGGGTGGTAGAGCAGCTGTGCTCAATAACCCCATTAAGGCTTGTTCCTGATCCCAGAGAGGGGGACAGAGCGAGGCCGGCTTTGTAGCTCCCTGCCCCTCTGTATTGCCCTCACAGCTTATTGTTGGCTGATGTTCTGCTGATTCCTTACAGTATGCACAAAGCATGTAACATCCACCATGAGCCCAAGGCACTAGCAGGCAGCAGTGAAATGCCAAAGATGGACTAGCAGCTCCCCTGTCCTGCATTCTGCACTCTTTGGCCACAGAGCCCTTACCAGATGGTGTCCCCAAGTGAATAAGGACAGGCCAAGCTTTACAAAAGAGAATGAAAATCTTAAACTGAGTGAAAAAATACGTGGAGGCTCCAAGACTACACACGATTATAATAATATTTGTACAAAGTAGGTCTTACAAGGTAACATCTGAAAAATCATAACTTGCTAGTCATCGCTGTCCTGATAAAATGTGTGTGACAACATTGAAAAGTTGTAAGATTCCACTGTATAGTGATTTTAACAAATGTTCCAAACCGAGATTGGCAAGCATGTCTGTCTCAAACAGAGGAATGGGTGCTCTGCTTAATTTGCATATAAGCCATAAATAGAGTAATCAAGCAGGAAGGGAAACGAAGGATACTCAAACAGGTGAGGAACAGCAGCAGAGAACATCCTTTCCTGTAGACTCTCTGTCTCCTGAATCTCAGCTGGAAATGTTTCCCAAGGGTGGGGGCTGACACTATAAAAATGAGGGACAAACACCCCAAGGTCCCCTCCTCCTCTCCCTGTCTCTCTATCCATCGATTCACTGCACGAGAAGGGACAAAGGTAGCAGCCATTAACCAGAAGAAGGGATTCTGGTCTAAGAAGTTTGGCCAGTAAGATGATTGAGAATATGTGGTGAGAAAAACTTTGCTAGTTGTGTTTTATCTTTTCTTGTAACCATTTCTGATTTTTATGCCTCATTACTTGTACTCACTTAAAATCTCTCTCTTGGTAGTTAATACATTTGTTTTATTGTTTTATCTAATCCAGTGTGTTTAAACTGAAGTTTAAACTCCAGTTGAGATAACAAGATGTGTGCATATTATTTCTATTAATAAGAGGATGGACTTTATATGAATTTGTTTTGTCCGGGAGAGAGCTGGGCAGTACAGGACATACACTTCTGGGGGGAAATCTAGGGCTGAGGATATGTTGGGGTCACCCTGCAGTATAACTGATGTGTGGCTGGCTGGCTGCAGCACATACATAGTCACAGCTGGGAGTGATTTGCATGCTGGAGGCTGTTTGTGAACAGGTCAGACTGGAGGCAAAGCAGTGTAAAGGGCACCCCAGGTTAGAGGGCAGGGGTGACACAGCTACTTATTAGTCTGTACTCTGGGTATGTCATAAGGTGATTACAGCATAACCTCAGGTTTCATTTTATTTTGTTGCTAGCTTCTTGACTGCAAAGCACAGCTTGAAAATGCAACACCCAAATGTTCGGAAAGCAGAAGGCAAATACACAGGACCCCAAATTTATTATTTTTAAAATATCTCATGATTTCTGGGGCCTGAGACATGATTTTTTAATGCTTGAGGTTGGCATACTTTTGTTGTGGATTTTGTAGGATGTTTTGCATTTACACTGAATCAGGCTCTCTGATTCACCAAGAAAGGAAATGTCTGTGGGGGATAGAAAGACAGCAAGCCACTCCACGACTCCTATAGTGCTGCACAGTTCATAACCCATTGTGCTGCCTAAAGCTTCACACCCTACACTAGAAGACAAGTTGAGCATCTTCCCTCTTCCCCCCAGCCCCACACACCCATTTTGCAAACAATTTAACTGAGGGACTGCATAAGATAACATCTGGCAGAGCTGAGTATAGAACTCAGAACTTTAACATGACACAGCCAAGACTTCAGCCACACTGCCTTTCACAATAAATGTGCCAGAGATATGTGCTTGGCTAGCTAACAACTGAGCCAACTGCTAAGATCACACTGCTTTACCATCACCAGGAATCCTAACCACCAAGAATCTACTGCTACCTGGCCAGAAGTTGTATAATTCACAAGCATAGTGTGTGTTGTGCCCCCCCTCTAGTGGCTGCTCCATATAGAGGATAACAAACTGTTACCAGCTGCTCTAATAAATTTGTTAGTCTCTAAAAAAAAAAAAAAGGTATGTGTGTATATATTTCTCCTCAATATATGTTTCACTCTATATGCAGCCGAAGAAGTGGGTTGTAGCCTACGAAAGCTTATGCTCTAATAAATTTGTTAGTCTCTAAGGTGCCACAAGTACTCCTGTTCTACTTTAGCTCAAGTAGTAGAGATGTGGCTGATGATCTGAAAGTCCAGGCTTCCACCCCTACTGCTGATCCCCAGGAACAGCATAGTCCATAGAACTGACTGCATATGATGCAATTTATTTTTCCAGTTTTCTTCTTTATAAATTGGTTTGTTTGATTCACACAGTGAGGAAAAGGCCTTATAGACCCTGGCATGGCACTTGATGGCCACTGTTCACACATTTCGGCAGTGTGACCCATGCTGGCAGGTTTGATAGCTGTATGAAGCCAATAGTCCCCATGTCAGCTAGCCATGTTGGTTAGTTACCTTGCTGGAGCACTGGGATCCCCGCAGGATGATGAACAGCAAAGGGAGAGCAGACCACATCGTTCTGCTGGCACTAAGCAAGCCTCCCCCACAGTGCATTTCGTGCCTCAGCCAGAACCAAAGCTATGCTTCTCTCTACCCCTGCCCATTTGTGAGTCACAATCTCACTGCCAGTGCGGGCTTGGTTCTGGCTGTCATGATGTAGCTACTTTCTCTAAAGCGGCAGCTCATCTGGGCTGGATCAGATGGGTACATGAGAGCCATCTGCTGGCAGTACTTTCTGGTCAAACCACAACAGCAGCCTGTAGATGGTACCTAGATATCCTAGCCTGGTTATCTGGATGAATGACTGGGTGACCCAGAAGACTGGCTGGGCTGACAGATATAAACTCAATCCACTCGTGAGATCATAAGAACTGCCCTTTACCACATGTAATGCCAAGGCAGCTAGGAGTGCAGACTAAGAGTCCTAGAGTTAAACAGCTGGGGGGCTGGATGTTCTCTGCAAAGGACCCACCTGCCCTAGGAAACTGTGGAAAGTCAGATGTGCTTGAGACCATGTGGTTGCTCGCATTTGGCCTGTTCAGAATGCTTGAGAAGCATGCATTACAGAAGATGCACACACTGTGTCTTGGAGGCAGGTCCGTACTGCGATCCCCTTTTTACAGAGTGGGTTCTGAGGCACAAGACTTGTCCAAAGCTGCCCAGCAAGTCAGAGGCAGAATTACAATTATCACTCAGGAACTTTTCCCTCTCGTACCCCACGCTCACGCATCTAGAATAGACCAGAACTAAAGCATCTTTCATGCTGCTGCTATGCCACCAGGAATGGGGGCTGCACTATGACATGGACACAAACTCCTTCAGCATGGGCTAGGCTTGAATTGATTTGTCCAACCCTTGTACCATGCGAGCCATGGCTGGTGGTCTTGGGTATACAGCAAATGCCTCACTATTCCTGCTGCACACTGAGCTCAGCCACCTTAATAATCCCATTTCATCCAGCCCAGTCAATGCAGGCCTACCAGAAATGGGGCTGGATGAGAGCTACGTGGCTGAGACACAGCTGAGCTAATACCTGACAGTTGGAAGAAGCAACCAAGAGAAATAGCTATTGCTTGATGGAGCCTGCCCTTTGTCTCCCAGGCTCCTGGGTGCTTCTAGAAGTCAAGGGAACAACACTGGCCCAAAAAACTTTTATCCATCTGCAGCTGGCTAGAAGGCTGTTTTCAATGGCGGAAGCTGAAGCTAGACAGATTCAGACTGGAGATGAGGTATAAATGCATAACACTGAGGGTAACTGATCACTGGAACAACTTACCAAGGTTGTGAGGGATTTGCCATCACTGGCCATTTTTAAACCCAGATTGGATTTTTTTTAAAGATATATTCTAGTTCAAAAGGAATTATTTGGGGGCAGTTCTCTGGTCTGTGTTATACAAGAAGTCAGACTAGATCAGTGGGTTTCAATCTGTGGTCCACAGATCCGGGGGGGTGGGGGGAAGAGGACAGACTATGTCTGAAATTTTTAGGGGTCTGCAAATTAAAAAAGGCTGAAAACCACTGGACTAGATGATCACAGTGGTCCCTTGAAATCTATGAATTTACTTTCAGGTTCAGGCTCTTGCTACAGGCATCCAAGCCTCTGTTCCCTTGAGGTTGGGTCACTGTGAGGAGCCATATGGAAACTCCAGCTAGTGATGAATGCAGCAGCTTGATTTCTGAGGCCTGCTCTTCACACAAAGCTGCACTAGTTCACTAATGGGGTGGTTCTAAATGGAACTAGTTAAGGCAGTTGAAAACCCCTGTGTGGGCAATTTAGATTTAATTTAAACCTAGCTTGGATCAATTTAAATTGATTCCTTGTTGGACCAGTATGAGCCAGGCGTCTATCTTTTTAAAAGTGTGCAAACAAGAGTTAACTAGGCCAGGGGTGGGCAAACTTTTTGGCCCAAGGGCCACATCTAGGTGGGGAAATTGTATGCAGGGCCATGAATGTAGGGCTGAGGCAGGGAGTGTGGGGTGTGGCAGAGAGCGTGGGGTGCAGGAAGGGACTCAGGGCAGGGGTTTGGGGTGCAGGAGGGATGCGGGTGCAGGAGGGGGCTCAGGGAAGTGGGTTGGGGTATAGTAGGGTGCAAGATGCAGTGGGGACTCAGGGCAGGGGGTTGGGGGCTCAGGGTAGGGGGTGTGGAAGGGGGCTCAGGGCAGGGGGTTGGGGTGCAGGAGGGGTGCATCAGGGGGCTGGGGTGTGGGGTGCAGGGGGGATTTGGGGTGTGGGCTCTGGCCCGGTGCCGCTTACCTCAAGCGGCTCTGGGGTGGCAGGGGCGCACAGCACAGCTAAGGCAGGCTCCCTACCTGCCTTGGTCCTGCACTGCTCCCGGAAGTGGCCGGCATGTCCGGCAGCGGCTCCTGGGGGTGGGGTGGGGTAGGGCAGATGGCTGCCCTCGCCTGTGGGTACCACACCCAAAGCTCCCATTGGCCATGGTTCCCCATTCCAAGCCAATGGGAGCTGCGGGGGGCAGTGCCTGCAGATGAGGGCAATGCACGGAGCCCTCTGCCTCTTCCCCTCCCCCAGGGGCCACAGGGACATGGTGCCAGCCTCTTCCGGGAGTGGCGCGGGGCCAGAGCAGGCAGGGAGCCTGCCTTAGTCCTGCAGCACCACAGGGCTGGCAATCCTGCGGGTCAGATTGAAAGCCCTGACAGGCCAGATCCGGCCCACGGGTTGTAGTTTGCCCTCCCCTGAACTAGGGTGTCTTAAAAAATGGTTTGAGTTAAGTAAGCATAATTTGTGCATGAAGACAAGCCTGTAGCATTGTCTCCCGTAGGGGTCACGTTACCACCAATTCATTTCTGAGTGCACTGGAAATTATGCAGCTATTTCACTAAAAAACTGAGGTTTTTAATGGAATAAGTGAGAAAATGTATAATAAACTCAGTGCTCCAGCCCTGTTATTTTGATAGGTTCATTTATTTTATGCTGTCTACGTAGTTTAAATTTTCAATATGAGAAAGATTTTTATAGTAACATCTGAGGCCTGATTTACACTAGAAAATTTGGTCAGCATAACTACATCGCACAAGGGTGTGAAAAATCCACACCCCTGAGCAGTGCAGTTCAGGCGCTCTAAATCCCTGTGTAGACAGTGCTATGTTGACAGAAGAACTAGCTATGGCCTTTTGGGGAGGTAGATTAACTACAGTGACAGGAGAACCCCTCCCATCGGTGAAGCTGGTGTCTACACTGAAGCACTACAGTGCTGCTGCTGTAGTGTTTTAAGTGTAGGTACAAGCCCTTCGAAGTTGGGAAGCAAAGCCAGAGGTTTTGGCAGCTGGGTGAAGCATTTGTGGCTTTCGGTCCTTTGTGGGCAGTTTGGAACAATGGAGTAAATATAAATATAAAGTGTTTCTGAAAAAAATGATCAGCAGTGAAATCATAGACAACTGCTAGCAACCTTTATAGGAAAATTCTTGCAATTTTTTTTATACCTTCCAATGTCACCATTGGTTGTAGTTGGCCTTTGCAAGGTGGCAAGGCGAAAGCCCTCTGGCTAGAAAAGCACCTCTTCTTTGTCCTATGAATGCTGGTCAGTTTTGCTGAAATACACACTTCTGAAAAATCGCCATTTCCCTTCTTTCCCTTGTGCCATTCAGGAAAAGTTTGCCAACTGGCAAAATCATAACCAAAAAACACAACACTGGACAGCAACCAGCTCCATATCGGCTTGTCCCCTCCACCCCCAAGCCCAGCACACAGCTCCACAACCCCTTACTCGCTTCCCTGGCAGCATGGGGCAGAAATCCCCCAGCTCTCAGCCCGGCAGGAGAATGAACCAGGTAGAGTCCGACGCCCTGAAAGGTCAGCACATGGCCCCAGGTCCCCATTTTTGAGACCACAGCCTTCCCCCGCCCTGCCCTGCCCTGCCCTGCCCTGCCCTGGCGGCTAGTCCCCCACACGGACCGTCCGCCTTCGGGCACCGCATGCCCCGACGCCCCTCGGGAAGCGCAGCCGGAGCCCGTCCAGACGCGCCGCTGCGGCTACAGCCCCAGTTCCCCGACGGAGCCTGCCGCGGCCAGCGAGCGCACTCACCGCGGCGCCCCAGCGCCATGCACAGCGCCAGCAGGGCGAGGGTCCGGGCCATGGCGCGGCTGCTCCGCGCTGAGGTGCGGAGCGGCGTGGTGCGGTGCCTTCCTCCTGCCAGCCGCCAGCGGCCCCGGCTCCGTCTGACTCAGCCCCGCCTGACTCAGCCTCCCGCCCAGGAAACTGAGGGGGCCGAGCCTACCCCCCAGGGCCCCTCCCTGGGCCGGCCCCACCCCCTGCCTGCACACTGCCCCCATGCCCCATACTGCCCCCGTGCCCCAACTACCCACCCCCGCCCTGCTCACTGACCCCCCCTACTCTGACTATTCACCCCCGCCTGCACACTGACCCCCCTGCCCCAACTACACCCTCCCCGCCTGCACACTTACCCCCTGACCCTGCACACTGACCCCTCTGCCCCAACTACCCACCCCCGCCTGCACACTGACCCCCTCACCCTGCACACTGACCCCCTACCCCAACTACCCACCCCCACCTGCACACTGACCCCCCTCAGCCTGCACACTGAACCCCCTGCCCCGACTACCCACCCCCACCTGCACACTGACCCTCCTCACCCTGCACACTGACCCCCCTGCCCTGACTACCCACCCCCACCCTGCACACTGACCCCCCGCCCAGACTACCCACTCCCACACTGACACCCCCACCTAGACTAACCACCCTCTGCTCTGCACGTTGGCCTGCTGCCCCAACTACCCACCCTCACCCTGCTCACTGACCTCCCTGCCCCAACTACCCACCCCCACCCTGCACACTGACCCCCCCAGCCCAGACTACCCAACCCCAAACTACATGCTGACCCCCAACCCCTCCCTGCCCCACACTGACCCTCCCCTTCCCTGGCACTTGACTCCACCTTGTACACTGATACACCCTCCTATCCCTGGCCCCCCACATACGCTGACCCCCTCTCCCAGCTCCTCCCCATCCTGTACACTGATACATCCCTGACACAGCCTAGCCCCTCCCTACCCCCACACTGACCATTGAGCCATCACTTCTCCCAGTCCGCAGCACTGTCCCTATGGCCGGAACAGGGCCTGGGGCAGGAACAGAGGCAGGGATTTGGCAGGAACAAGGATGGTGCAGAGGATATGCCAGAACTATCTCCCTCCCACCATGTCTCACCCTACATTGTCCCCACAGCCCCCTATTGGGGCTCTCTCCAACCCCACCCCTGGCCTGTTTCATTCCCCCTTTTAGTACACAGGGGCTCATGCGCAGGTGCTGGTGGATTAATTAGTGTTAGTTCGCAGCTGTATTTCCACCATCACAGGCCAGCTCCTTCTCTAAACCCCCACAATGAAGCATTGAGATCCTGGGTAACTAATGCCCCAAAACTCCATTGTGAAGCTGTCATGGATCAATCCACAGTGCACCAGCGACCCCTATCCCTCTCCAGGGATCTCTGCAGCAAATCCAGATCAGCCCTAGTCCTGCGGGAGTCATGTGCTGGACCCCTCTGGACTCTCAGGGAATATGGACAGACACAGGCAGCCTTTGCAAAACAAGGGAACCATAGATCAGTCACCTGGCTACAAAAGTTGAACCTCTGTAGGTGAGCACACAGAGAGGCAAAGGTTAAATCATCATTCATGCTGGCTAAGCCCAGTATTGCCAATTTCAAGAGATCAAAAATCACAAGTCGGATCCCCAGAAATCGTGAGATTTTTTTTATGAGTGGTTTTTAGGTCAGTCCCTTGATTTTTGCAGTCCCCCTGCCCATCCCAGGGTATATGCTTGTGACAATTAGTGGTGCCCACTCTCCCACATGTGCTGGATAAAGTGATTTTGGCCCCTGCTGCAGGAGCACTCACGCCCACATCTGCCCCTCTCCTGCCCAGCAATTAATCCTGTCCCCCAGTTCCCCAACAGTTTTGTCCCCACCCAATGCCCCTCAATTCAGCCCTTCAACCTCCATCATCACCACCCCAGCAGTTCAGTCCACCTACCCTATTGATCCCCACCGCCCTCAGTGCACCCTTCCAGCACTCACCCCATCTGCTCAGAACCCACAATCAATACAGCCTCCTCCCCCACTTCAGCTTCCCTGCAGCCCCCAGGCTATAGTTCAGCCCTCCCAGCCTCATCTCTGCTCCTCTTGGGGTTCTTCACCCTCCTCAGACCCAGGGGGGCTGCAGTGGGGTCCCCTCTCCCACTGCCCAGGCTGGCAGGGGAACCCCAACAGCAGGCATCCCGGCTGCCCAGGGCTGGGGCTGATAGCGATTTCTCAGTAAAAGGATTAAGCCTGACTCATGATCTTTCTCAGGATAGAACTCTCAGCCGTGGCTGAAAAAAAAAATTGAGACATTTGAGAGTTCTATTGCGAGATCATAATTCAGGCTTAATTTTACTTAGAAATCGCATTTCTCAATATTAATTACTGAGAGTTGGCATGTCTGTAAGCCAATGCCAGGAGCCAGCCGAGCTGTGATGGACTCCATCTCTGGCTCCCTCCTAGTCTCTTTGTCCTTAGTCCCAGGGGAGGCCTCCTGAGTCCCTCCAAAGGGCAGCTCTTATTCCACCCACCTGACACTTTTCCCTCTTTGTTCTCCAGTTCACTCCACTGCTAGGTATTGCTTGTTCGGTCACGGGGGGACGGATCTCTTTGTCTTTCTGGATCCTCTGTTGATTTGGGTTTGTTTCAACCAGTTCTTTAATGATCGCATCATTCCCTCCAAAGTTAGGTGACATACATACCTCCTGTCTCCTGCACTCTTCCCACTAGGTAGCAATGCACTGTACAGAGGGACATTGAGGCATTAATTGAAGTCAGAAAAATATTACAGAAATTTCCCACGTCATCCCTGAACTGATGCCAGACTCCAAAAATTTGACTCATTTCTAGTTGGAACTTTTCTGACTTCTCCTTCCAGCCATTGGCTCTTGTTCTGTTTTGTCTGCTACATTAAAGACCCCTCTGGGATCAGCTGAGGACTAACAAGACTGAATTACTTGCGCTATAACTGATAACCAGGTCAAAGCAAGGTCATTGTGAGGCAGGGTCTCCCTCACGTATGTAGTAAAAACAACCATTGTTACAAGCCCCTCGATGTCAGCACAAACAGCTGAGAAATACAGGAGCAAAATATATACAGGAGTTCAGAGTTGGAGGACAAAGCTGCAGGGTGTAGATGCAGAAACAGAGTTCCTGGTTGGGTCTCTTACTATCTCTTCAAAGCAAAGTTCTACAACAGATTGATTTGTGACAACGGAACTGTGAATAGCAAATGAATTTCAAACCAGACCCTAGACCTCAGTACAAAGTAGTTTTATAGCAGAGGTACTAAACGGTTCTTGACTGCCCAACGTTAAAATGGCAAATTCAGGTGGGTTCATGTAAGAACACAGAAGGTGCCCATGCGCTGAGCTACTCTGGCAAGTCCATGTAAGGAGAAATACCACTTCCAGTCTGAAGAAGAGGAACAGAAAGCCCCGTGACTAGATTAAAGCACAGCCTACAGATTCATCTGATTGGGGAGAGTGTCTGACCTGTCAGCAGTGGAGATCAGTGCCTGGCCTGGGTCAGCGAGGATCAGGGTGGTGCCTCTGGGCTCCAGCACTCCTGCTTCATGCCACTCACTCTGTCCTGTGAGATAGATGTAGGGTGACCAGACAGCAAGTGTGAAAAATCAGGATGGGGGTGGGCGGTAATAGGAGCCTATATAAGAAAAAGCCCCAAATATCGTGACTGTCCCTGTAAAATCGGGACATCTGGTCACTCTAGATAGATGCCTAGTAGAAGCTTGTACACGCTGCAGGGACTGATGTACCCCAGCCCGTATTTGCAGTGACACCAAACAAACCCCACTGTTTGAAAAAGGCGATTAATCAGCTCGACACGGCCTTGGGAGGCCTTAAGTTAGCATAGAGAAAGGAAAGTTAAAGCATGGTCCATTCGGATCCAGTCAGAGCAAATCATCAAACAAGCTGTAGTGAACTCCATTTAAGGCTCTGTCTCTCTGACTCTTGTGTCAGTCCCAGGCTTCCTCCAGTAGCCCACTCTTTATCCCCTGCTGGTCACGTCTCAGGCCTTTGTTCTCAAGCTGGTCTCTCCTCAGCTTCCCTGCTGAGAGGTGGGGATAACAGCTCCTTCCTCCTGCTTGTTGTTTCCTAGGTGTCAATGTTCCGATTTCTGTTGTCTCTTTGGGATTCTGCATTGACATGGGCTCAATTTCAGCCAGTTCCTTAAGGACCCTGTTCACTGAGGCCAGAAAGCAATGTGACACCCCACCCCCATGTCCTGCACTGCCCCAAGAGCAGACATAACTATTTTCCTGCTACTGGTAGCAATGCAAAGTGCAGAGGGAAACTGAGGCACACATAGGCGTCATAAAAATATTACAAAAAATTCCCACTTTGTCATATTCTGCCTCTCTCTGTCCCCCCTCCCCCCACAGCCGCTGCCTCACACTCAACTGGCCCTGGCTCTCCCTGAATCCTCAGTCCCTTCCCCACACTGCACTGACCCTGCCCACCCCCATCCCCGAGTTCCTGCCCCTGACTGCATTGCACCTGGCTCCCTCTGAGCCTCAGCCCCTGACTGCACAGACCCTGGCTCCGAGTCCCCAGCCCCTGCCCTTCAGTGCACGATTCCAGTAGCAGCAGGTTGTCTTGGCAGCCGCAATCCACCCAGTGAGAGGTAGGGAGGCCAAAGAGCAGAGGCAGCTACACTCAGGGGAAGGGTTGGGGGGGGGGAGGAGCAAGGAAGGTCTCCCAGTGAGGGGCTGGAAGGTAACTAGTCTCCAAGCTGGCTCAAGGCCCCAAATTCCCCAAAGCTGGCAGGTTCCAGTGGCTGGATTTGGTTCAGGCCCATCTTGAAATGTCAGGCCCTTTCATCTCCCTCTTCCGCAGCCGGCTGGCTGTCACCTCTTGTATGTGTAAACCCCCGGCCAGCTCAAAGGCTGGAGGGAAGCAGCCCTCTCCGGCGGGGGGCACACGGAGGGGAGCAGAGAATGGCACCGAACCTGCCTGTGCTGGAGGGGGACACACAGCCTGTGGGGGCTGGGCTAGAAGTCCAAGGGACCAACAGGGTGACCGATGGCAGGCTCTAGAGAGCCAGCAGGTGGCTGGACTGTGAGCTGTGTCCGCTGCCCCAGGTGAACGCTGGCTGCAGGGTGCTGAGTTAGAGCAGCTGCACAGCTACGGAGTGGCTCCCCGACATACGGCCCTGAGACTCCATCCTGGTTGGTTCTCTCACCCAGAGAGCAGCGCCCGGCTGCCAGGGATTCGCTCCAGCTGGAAGGGACCCCAGCCCCTCACGCCAACACCACCCCGGACAAAGCCTGTGGTGAGGCTTAGGGGCATGCATTACGATTAGACTGACCTGCTCTGCAGGCTTCAGTGTGTGTTGCTGTGGGTTTGGTTAACTCCCCGTTTGATTCCTTGGTTTCCTGCCTGTTCCCTTCCGCTTCTCATAGCTCCCCTGGCCTAGCTGGGGGAGCAGTGTCTAGCCGTAGCTGGCTCCCTCTTGTAGCAAGTCATAGAGCAGTGGTTCACAAACTTTTGTACCAGTGCCCCCTTTCATATAGCAAGACTCTGAGTGCAACCCCCCCTTATAATTAAAACCACTTTTTTATATATATTTAACACCATTATAAATGCTGGAGGCAAAGCGGGGTTTGCGGTGGAGGCTGACAGCTCGCAACCTCCCATGTAATAACATTGTGACCCCCTGAGGGGTCCCGACCCCCACTTTGAGAACCCTTGTCATAGAGGTTTATGCACCTAGCCATCTGCTAGAGGACTGAGAGCAAAGAACCTAGGCCCACTGGTCCTAGGACAGTCACCACACCCTTGAAGAGCAGGAACAAAGGGGTCTACCCCTGGGGGTTGGATTGCCCTGTGGATTGCACACTACAGCAGAGACTTGTTGCATCTCTATCCTAACTCACTGCAACGTGAACCCCCACACCTCTGGCAAGCAGCTCTCACGGCTGCAGAACACTGGGCACAAAGCTCGGGGCAGGGGGAGGGGGTTCTGACACATGCACAGCAACAAACCACACAGAAAGCACCTCCATTTCCTGGCTCTTGCTAGTCATTTCTGCTCTGCAGAGGATGTGAGGAGAGTGAGAGAATGATTTTATCACCAGTGCCTTCCAGGAAGTGAGGCAACCAGAGAGCCTGCCTGTCCTGATCCTTCCAGCTCAGCTCCAGCCAGTACTGCTCCCTGTAGTGCACAGTGCAGTGCTTCAAGCAGCAAACTATAATGTCCCGAGCTGTGGGCTTCCAGCCATGCCTTGGGGAGAAGCTGCAGAGCCTTGTATAGCTAGGCCCCTTTCTGCTGCTGGTGGCGAGAGGGCTCCCTGGGGACAATGAGCAGCAGTGGGGGCCAGGTGCAACACAACAGGCCTGTGCCAAGGGCCTTGCACCATGGAGTCACCATGGCCCTGTTCCAGCCAACGGGTGTGTGACCATCTGCTCCATGAGGGGCAGGAGCTGAGCAGGAGGCAGCACCTGCTGGAGCCGAAGAGGAGGATGCTGCCTGGCCCTGCCACCACCGAACCAGGCCCCACCCCACGCTGTGGTATTCCTGCTGCCCAGAGAACAGTTACCACGGTGAGCTGGAGGATGGACCCCAGCAGATGCAGCGGATCAGATGGGGGGGAGTGGCACATGTTGATCATGAGCTATGGGCTGAGCTGCGCGAGCTGTGCTCTGATGCACGTGCCCTGAGCCACCACAGCCATGTACTGAGCTGCATGCTAAGTCTGGTGAGCCATGCGAGGAGCCATGGGCCCTGGGACACCTGACCCATGCACTGAGCCGTGTTCCCGGAGCCACGTGAGCTATGTGCTGAGCCCCATGCTGAGCAACATGAGCCAGGTGCCCCGACCTGCTTGAGCTGTGTGCTGGGACATGTGCCCCAAGCCATGTGCGTTGTGTGCTGGGACATGTGCCCCAAGCCATGGGCGTTGTGTGCTGAGAGAGGTGCCCGAGCCGCCTGTGCTGGGTGGCCCACTGTATGCTGAGCCATATGCTGCACCTGCCTTTCTCTTGAACATTAGTGCATCATTAAAGAAACCACCCTATCAGTGTTAAACATCCTGCACTAGGACCAGCAGTTTTTGAAGCCTCAGAACTGGAACCAGTCTTGCTTCCCAGGACCCAGCAGGTCCTGATTCTTGGGGACAGTGATTCCTCCAGCTGAACTTCAGCGCTGTCTCCAAGGGTCTTGGTGCCAGAGCTCTCCTCAAAAACTTGCAGGATTTCTGGCATAGAGAGGGAAGTGAGTTCTGGTGCTCAGAAATGGCTCAACAGGTTGTTCCCGATTCCCCAGGAAACTTGCCTTTGAATGGAGAATTTCAGTCTAGAAGGGGAGCATTTCTGAAGGTTAGCAGAGGCTGAGAATAGGGGGCTGGAGCAGAAACATGAGGGTGACTGCAGCACAAAAAGTCCCAGGTTGCACTTAACTTAGGAAATGACCTTTACTACGGTGTAGAGAGCTCCAGTGGAAATACATTACAGATGCTAATCTCCTAGGGCCAAAGACAAAGCTACTGGCAGCAGCTCGGATTCTGCTGACTCCGTGGTAATGGCACCTGTTTTCACCAGGTCTGACTTTGACCCATCCCAAAAGAAGAAGTGGTAGTGTGTGTAATAGAGCGCTTGTGGAGAGAGATTAAGGAAATGATAAATGAATGACAGCATGCCCAAAGAGCTGAGCTGTGCTGTTAGCAATTTCCGTAGAAGAGTGAGCAAGTGCCTTCCCAAAGAGGAAACTGCTCAATGTGCTCATCTTTCCGGTACCAAAATCCAGATATGGCAACCGCCTGGGACAAGAGCAGCACAAGGCTGCATCAGCAAACAAGGGAGGTTGTAGAATCCCAGGTCACTGGAGATCTTTAAGAACAGGTTAGACAAACACATATTGGGGTGATCAAGGTATACGTTGTCCCACCTCAGTGCAAGGGGTTGGACTAGCTGATCTCTCAAGTGTGCCTTGCAGCCCAACATTTGTATGGTTCTATTATCCTACCCCAATACAAAACTAGCACAGGCATGCTGAACAAACGCAACACCCAGGGCAAATGTGTGCATGTACATCTGTGTATTCCTTGATCAGCACTTGGGGCAAAACAGAGTGAGGGTGTTGTGACACTATGCTCCATATTCTTCCTAGATATATTATTATGATGTGATTATGGCATAACTACGATGTATTTTATGTAAGATAGGTCATGTGAGACCATTGAAAAGGTCTCTTAAGTTAGGAATATTGTCTATACAACTATTACAAATGTATTTACACCTGGGGAACGCCCACTAGGCAGAATGCAATCAGGCTAGATGGCTGGGTGGGAAGGGTCATTAGAGAAAACAATAGGCCTTAGAAGAAGTTTATCTCCCACAGGGGATCCTTCCTGAGGACCTTACAAACAGCCTCCGAGTCATGGTGGCTATGACACAACAGGGGCTTGTGACCAGATGACCTGGTGCTGGACTCCATCTTGGAATACCAGTGTTTTTCCACTGGCACTTAATGATGCTCCAGGGCTGAAGATGGGATCACGGGAGTGAGCAGTTCCAATCCCGGTACCGGGCAAGACTCTTGAATCGTGGGAGAAGCCAGCACCAACAGGTTAAACAACTCCCTGGCTGCCTCGAATGTCTTAGGTGTAGATAGCATTGGAAAGGGCTCTTGAGCTTGCGGTACCAAAAGGTGCACTGGTCCTTCAGGGATTGGTCTCAATGAACCCTTTCTAGACTCTGGAGTCAGTGAGCCATCTTGGCTTATGGACGACATCTGGGGGCTACATCTTCTTTGGCTGCACCTATGAGTTCTTGCCTCAGTTCAGTGCCTTCACAGTAGACTTCCAAGGCCCTGGTACCTAGTCTTTGGGAGACTTATACAGTCTCTTCTTAGGCACTGGTGGTGCGGACCTGCCTGTGGACTCAGTCAGAAAAGAGGGTGTACTCCAAACTGATTCAGGTGCACTCAATACCCATTCAGAACAGGAAGTTTCCGACAGCAGGTGAAGCACAGACTCCATAAGCAGGTACTTGAGTCTGGCAGTCCTTTTTCAAGCAGGATTTGAACTCTCTAGAAAGATAAGAGGGGTAGCCGTGTTCGCTGCTTTTATAGATCCAGACTAAGAGTCCTGTGGCACCTTATAGATTAACAGAAGTCTGTTAGTCTATAAGGTGCCACAGGACTCTTCACTGTTTCTCTAGAAAGATGACGACATTTATCACTTACATGCACCAATCCTAGACACTCGAGGCAGCTGGGGTGTGGGTAGCTCAGTGGCATAGACCTGTTATAAGAGCAACAGGTCTTGAAGCCAGGAGAATGAAGCATTAGCCCAGTACCCAACTAGGCATGAGTAACTCTACACTAAAAAATTCTATTCTAAACATTCAACAACTATTTAGGAATGTTTAAATTTTTCAAATATTTAGGAAACATTCAAGCCTAAAAACTAACACAACAGGTACTGTATATACTACGGGAGGAACAATTTGCGGATACAAAGATCACAACTGCAACAACCAGAAAGGAACTGAGGGGGACTGGCGGCAGTGTGGCCCTTTACACCTGCATCCACTGGCATGAGGAACCAGAGGGTACTCACGCTGTCTCGACAGGTACTGCTGAGGGAAAATATCTCTGACAACTGTGCATGAGGCACACATACCTATATTGGAATGGACATATTCTATCACTTAAGAAGAACCTGCACCTACTTTCTATTGGAACATAAAGTTTGGTAGTTCTACATGAATGCTATTTTTGGTATTTTTCTGCTAGTCAACTGGACAGTACCAACCTGGGCCCTAGAACCATCTCTCACCTGATGTATTGGTCTTTGAACCTGGCAGAGAACTATCCCTACAGCTCTCACTGCTTCCTACGCGGGAATATCCTGTGAAATTAACACTTAGTTATTTGCTACCTTCAGCTAGTAGCACATAACTCTGCCTTCAGATGAGCTTTCACTGTAGCCCACTACAGCAGCCTGATGAACATGCATGTAGTGAGATTAATTTAGAAACTAAAATGCTAAACTCTACGAGCAGCGCAGTGTCAGCAATCTCAATTCCATTTTATAGTCCGTGGGTTTGTCAATGGGGGGAATTTTTTCGGCCTGAATGGCCAAACACAAGGTCTCTTATTTATCTGGCATCTTATCCCACTTTAATTAAAATGCTTTGGAAGCAGCATAACTACTTTGGAATAAGTTATCCACTCTACAGTTCATGTGGAAACATCCCTATTTGTAATTAACTATACCACTTCAAGCCATCCTCTGCCACTCTGCACTGCTTCACATCTGGATTAGCCTGTCTTTCCCCTGTGTACCTTCTACTGCACCAGGGTCATCCTGACTGGATGTCACCTTCCCATTTAAATGATGGTGTGCAGCCCAAGTGTGCCCCCTTCGCAATTCGAGTTCATAGCAAGTTCACATGCATGGAGTCCATTATAGCAGCCATGTCCTGTGCTTTCATGTGCTCCTATCTAGAAGTCCTGGATTTCCTTGTCTCCCTGGGGAGATGAGCACATCAAGTCCCATCTTAACAAGAGTCAGTGGAATCTGAAGAGAGATGAGTGGCTATCACTGCAAATGTGGGAGTGGGGCACTCCCAGGACATAGACTAGTGCCACAACAAAGCAAAGGAGCTCCAGCAGAATTACAAAAACAACAGTCTCAGTAACACTCCCAGTACATGCACTAGGAGGAGCTGGACTGGAGTTTTGCCAGGGAGGACACAATGAAATGTATATTCCTGCACCATCGGAAGGCACCCAGTTGACAACAGGCGCCAGTGAGGAGATACCCTCAGACAACCAAGATCTTTGGCATGTCCAACCCTGAGCCACAGACCCAGGTAGAGACATTGCCGGAGATGGTCCCCAAGACCCAGATGGAGAGCCAGCCTGATAGCACTGCAGAGGGGACCTTTTGCTGTAAGTATTATTTGCTGTATTGCAATAAACTGCCCTGATATTGACTGCATAGGGGGATTTAAACAACTTTGTTCTGCGTACTAGCTGGGTGCCACCATGTGGGGTGGATATCACTATGAGAGGGGCCAGCCATGTCTGTCTCTGTACAGCACCCTTAACTCTCCATCAGCTTGGCTTTTATTATCCTCCCCTTCCCACTAGCATACTCAAAAAGGCATCCATGCCAGAAAGTGTATGATCAAAAGTTTAATGAACGTGTTGATAATCTGGTGATGGAAGTGATGGTTCCTATAAGCCTCAGGCTGCAGTCAGAGCCATCAATTATTCAACTAATGAACCTATTGTGAGGAAAAACAGCCTCCCCTTGGTTAGACCATCCCAGAAAAATAAAATGTCCTGAAGGTCACCACATCTGGGTTCTGTGGAAATGGGAATATGTACCTAGAACCAAAACCATATAGGGTTCTACAGGTCAAATCTAACACCCCGAGTTACATCTGAAAAACAACTACAGTGCAAACCCACAGATCATAAGGGCTCTTTAAGCACTGCAGGCAGCCTTGTGTTTGCCATGCTTAGGCAGCTGCCTGCACATGGCATACACAAACAGTCCTGAGGAGCAGCCCTATGTGGAGTGCATGCCCACAGTGTCTTGCAGAGCTGACAAAGGCCTAGATAACTGGAGCCCCTCAATGTGCAATCCTGAGTAGTAAGGGATGGAGGTGATGAGCTCTGTCATTTCTCTGGGTCACTCCTCCAAACATTACTTACTTGAATAATGAGTGGGTTGAGCCTCAGACAGATGTTCTGATTCCATTAGACTTGGGAAAAATATTTCAGACAAACCTCTCCCCCCATCCCCACCCAATGAAAAATGCAGATTCATGTCAACCAAAACATTTGCAAACTTATGTGGCATTCACTGAACTATTTTGCTCAAAAATTCAAAATGACCTTTTGTTTTGAATTTTACTTCAATTTCATTTTAAAAGTTTGAACTAAAAATGGAACAAAAAGTTTAGTTTAATCCAAAAGAAAAAAAATTCAGTTTGCCAAAAACCAAAAATTTGTTTCAGGTCATCTGAAAGTGAATTTCTCTTCCCGTTTTTCAGTTTGGTCAGTCAACTGAAAAGTCTGTTATTTGCACAGCTCTGGCATCTATGCCGCAATCGAAGACAGACATTGAAAAAGGGCCTGGATCCAAACTTAAGTCATGGGGGACTCCCCTGGGCTTCAGCGAGCTTTCTTCAAGCCCTAAATCACAACACGGAACCACCTTACAGCTCAATCTATGCATTAGCAGAACTTCATAAGATGACCAAGTTTTAATTACCCAGAATGACTGAAGTGAGCTGTAAATTCAGGATAACAGAGACCAAATAATTCTGATGTTTTATTTCTTTATATATTATACAACACACACACTTTTAATATTTGGTAAAAAAGTTAACAAAAGTATCTCAGAAGTGACAAAATCCTTTCCCTGTTTAGATTTCAGAAGCTCAAACACTATCTTATTAGACAACTGTTGTTTTATAGCTTTTATGGAGTTTAAAGTGCAAACTACTCACAGATACAACTGGGCAAGAGTACTGTATTCTGATGCGAAAGGTGCAGCATCTAAAATATGTAACATAAAAGCTTCATTGGGTGGCTACAACGACCCTGGGAAGAAGGGGAGCTTCGGAAACTACTTTCTGACTCCTCTGTGCAGAAATATGCTCCAGCCGCTCTGTGTAGAATCCATTAAAATCCAGCCTAGGGGAAAGCAAACACATGTTCAATAGTCTTCCCACAAATGGCCCAGAAGTGTGAAAACAGAGAGAAGTGGTAACAGGCTTCAAATGCTATTCAGGGGTTTCAAAATTCCGTAGTAAAAATGAGAGATTCCTGGGCATACACCTAAAATTCACCAGTTACTATAATTACCATTATTTATGATTTACAGTGTACTTATGGGAGACCTTATAGAGGTAAATTTCAGTTATCTAAATGGCTCAGGGGTGGGAGTATATTGGAATTTCAGAAAATCAGAGTTTGCCAAAACTGGATTTTTTGTTAAGGAAAATGTTGATTCTGAGAGACTTTTCTGCGTTTACCTGTGTTTAAAACAGAATAATCACAAATATGCCATAAAAGCAAGTTGTAAGGCTTTTTGTCTGGAACTTTCAAAGTACTTTACAAAGGAAGATAGGCAGCATTAGCCCCATTTTACGAATGGAGAAACTGAGGCACAGAAGGCTGGCATGACTTGCACTAGTCCAAATAGCAAATCAGTGGCAGAACTGGGAAAAGATCCCAGATCTCCCAACCTCAACTCTGGACTATGCTATAAAACTGAATGTTACTAATCCAAGTCTCAACTATTATTAGGGAAAAATGATTCTGAAACATCAAGCAAAGCTCTGTGTTTTAGGAAGGGTCTCTGGGTAACAAACGGGTATTATATATTTTGGTTACAAACTACTACTAGCCATTTAAAATTACTTCTATGCGCAATAAACACACTGTCTCCTCAAGGGAAAAAACAAGACTATACACTTTAAAATAAGGATTCTTGCTTTGTGAACCAAAGCTACAGCCTATGGCCCACTGGGGCTGTGCATCTCACACCTGCCCATCAATTCTGTAACTGCAGGTATTTCAACTTAGAAATGTTAATACAAGGAACATTTCCATGCTTTTAAATCCAAGCTGGTAAGTATCCTAGACTGTAACTCCACTGATTTTCCTCCTGTGGCACACCAAATTAGGAATGCCAAGTCTCTCTGCCCCACTCCATCCTCACTCATCCCCTTAACCCTACAGTTGTTTGGTGCCTTAGCTGTGCATTTCCAGATATTAACATATTTGGATTTAATTTTAATTTTCTCTCATAAAAAATAACCCCAGTCCAGTACTGTAAATGGCTTGCCACCAGTGGACATCAATAGCAACAACAGTCTCAGTTCCTCTGGGAAAAAAAATATACTGGCAGGAGTGCATAGAGCGAGAGGCACTTCTGTTTGATGCACTTCACCCAAGCCTCAACTGAGAAGGATTTTCCCAGTGCATACTCTGCGGGGATGAGAAACTGGCAGTGCCTCAGCAGGCCCTACATATTTCACGCAACATAGCTGCGGAGAGATCTTAAAGACCCAGTGTTACTAATAAATAATACCTGGCACTTTTATAGCAGCTGTTCATCTGTAGATCTCAAAGCATTTCAAAGGCAGCACTATTATCCCCATCTTGGAGATGGAGAAACTGAGACGTGGAGTGGGTAGGTCAGTTTCCCAAGAAGTATAGTCATTTCAGTGACACAGGACAAGGCTATGACCAAATACAGTGAGGCTAGCATCATTTACAAAGTCAGATTTTCAATAGCTTAAAAAAGAACCCCCCATTTCCCCAACTTTATGTCTTTTAAAAGTACATTTAAAAAAGCTATTTGCTGAACTACTGACTAAAGCTTCTTGCTATTTCAGTGTTACACTGATAGAACAGCTGGCTGCCATGATACAACAAAAAAGGAATAAAGAACAAACTTCAGCCTGGTCTAGAGTTGGACTTTCCTTCCTGTGCTACTAGGAGACAGTTCCACTCTGCTCACCTGTAGATGATGTTGATCATGCTGTGCTCACAGTCATTGGTGCTGTACACGCTCAGCTTATCCAGAAGGTCCAGGAGATGTGTTGAGAAATTGCTGTCAAACTTGTTGATAGTTGCCTCAAAGCCAGATGTTAGTTGGAAGGCGTCTGCATGCTCTGCTAAAAGCTATCAAGAGGAGGCCACAGTAAGTGAGAGTGCTTAGTAAAGCTTTGCGAACTTGCTCCAAGCAACCTTGTTCTCTGGAATTTAGCCATGGAACTTCCAGGCTGTTAAATGAAGGGAACACGGGTTCGGGGGGGAGGGGGGAAGAGCTGACTGTGGTATTACATAAGAGCAGCCATACTGGTTCAGACCAAAGGTCTATCTAGCCCAGTATCCTGTCTTCCGACAGTGGCCAATGCCAGGTGCCCCAGAGGGAATGAACAGACAGATTATCATCAAGTGATCCCTCCCCTGTCGCCCAATCCCAGCTTCTGGCACACAGAGGCTAAGGACACCATCCCTGCCCATCCTGGCTAATAGCCATTGATTGACCTATCCTGCATGAACTTATCTAGTTCTTTTCTGAACCCTATTTTAGTCTTGGCTTTCACAACATCCTCTGGCAAAGAGTTCCGCAGACTGACTGTGCATTGTGTGAAAAAAATACTTCCTTTTGTTTGTTTTAAACCTGCTGCCTATTAATTTCATTTGGTGACCCCCTGTTTCTTGTGTTATGAGGAGTAAATAACACTTCCTTATTTACTTTCTCCACATCAGTCATGATTTTATAGACCTCTATTATATCTCCCCTTAGTCGTCTCTTTTCCAAGATGAAAAGTCCCAGTCGTATTAATCTCTCCTCATATGGAAGCTGTTCCATACCCCTAGTCATCTGCCCTTTTCTGAACCTTTTCCAATTCCAATATATCCTTTTTGAGGTGGGACGACCAAATCTGCACGCAGTATTCAAGATGTGGGCGTACCATGGTTTTATATAGAAGCAATATGATATTTTCTGTCTTATTATCTATCCCTTTCTTAATTATGTCCAACATTGTTTGCTTTTTTGACTGCTGCTGCACATTGAGAGGATGTATTCAGAGAACTATTCACAATGACACCAAGATCTCTTTCTTGAGTGGTAACAGCTAATTTAGACCCCATCATTTTATATGTATAATTGGGATTGTGTTTTCCAATATGCATTACTTTGCATTTATCAACATTGAATTTCATCTGCCATTTTGTTGCCCACTCACCCAGTTTTGAGAGATCCTTTGGTAGCTCTTCACAGTCTGCCTGGGACTTAAATGTCTTGAGTAGTTTTGTATCATCTGCAAATTTTGTCACTTCACTGTTTACCCCTTTTTCCAGATCATTTATGAATATGTTGAATAGGACCGGTCCCAGTACAGACCCCTAAGGGACAACACTATTTGCCTCTCTCCATTCTGAAAACTGACCATTTATTCCTACCCTTTGTTTCCTATCTTTTAACCAGTTACCAATCCACGAGAGGACCTTCCCTCTTATCCTATGACAGCTTACTTTGCTTAAGAGCCTTTGGCAAGGGACCTTGTCAAAAGCTTTCTGAAAATCTAAGTACACTATAGCCACTGGATCCCCTTTGTCCACATACTTGCTGACCTCCTCAAAGAATTCTAGTAGATGGGAGATCATGCCTCACCATTTACAAAAACCATGTTGACTCTTCCCCAATAAATTATGTTCATCTATGTGTATGACAATTTTATTCTTTATTATAGCTTCAACCAGTTTGCCCGGTACCGAAGTCAGGCTTACCAGCCTGTAATTGCCAGGCTCACCTCTGGAGCACTTTTTAAAAGTTGGCATCACATTAGCTATCCTCTGGTCATTTGGTACGGAAGCGGATTTAAATGATAGGTTACGGACTACAGTTAGTAGTTCTGCAATTTCACATTTGAGTTCCTTCAGAACTCTTGGGTGAATATCATCTGGTCCTGGTGACTCATTACTGTTTAGTTTATCAATTTGTCCCAAAATCTCTAATGACTCCTCAATCTGGGACAGTTCCTCAGATATGTCACCTAAAAAGAAGGGCTCAGGTTTGGGAATCTCCCTCACATCCTCTGCCGTGAAGACTGATGCAAAGAATTTATTTAGTTTCTCTGCAATGGCCTTCTCGTCCTTGAGTACTCCTTTAGCATGTTGATTGTCCTGTGGCCCCACTGGTTGTTTAGCAGGCTTTCTGCTTCTGATGTACTTAAATTTCTTTTTTTTTTTTTTGCTATTTTTTCTTAAGTCTTTGGCTAGCTGTTCTTCAAATTCTTTTTTTGGCCTTCCTAATTATATTTTTACACTTCATTTGCCAGAATTTATGCTCCTTTCTATTTTCCTCACTAGGATATTAGTTGGGGATTGGTCCTGCTTTGAGCAGGGGGTCGGACTAGATGACCTCCTGAGGACCCTTCCAACCCTGATATTCTATGATATAACTTCCATTTTTTAAAGGATGCCTTTTTGCCTTGCACTACTTCTTTTACTTAATTGTTTAGCCACAGTGGCACTTTTTTGGTTCTCTTACGTTTTTTTAATTTGGTGTATACTTTTAAGTTGAGCCTCTATTAAGGTGTCTAAAAAGTTTCTATGCAGCTTTCAGGGATTTCATTTTTGGTGCTGTACCTTTTAATTTCTGTTTAACTTCCTCTTTTTTGTGTGGTCCTCCTTTCTGAAATTAAATGCTACAATGTTGGGCTGCAGTGGTGTTTTCCCCACCATCGGGATGCTAAATTTAATTATATTATGGTCACTATTACCAAGCAGGTCCAGCTATATTCACCTCTTGGACCAGTTCTTGTGCTCCACTTAGGACTAAATCAAGACTTGCCTCTCCTCTTGTGGGTTCCAGGACTAGCTGCTCTAAGAAGCAGTCATTTAAGATGTCAAGAAACTTTATCTCTCCATCCCGTCCTGAGGTGACATGTACCCAGTCAATATGGGGATAGTTGAAATCCCCCAGTTATTATTGAGCTTTTTATTTTAATAGCCTCTCTAATCTCCCTGAGCATTTCACAGTCACTATCACCATCCTGGTCAGGTGGTTGGTAATATATACCTACTGTTATATTCTTATTATTAGAGCATGGAATTACTATCCATAGAGCATCTATGGTACAGTTTGGTTCATCTAAGATTCTTTCTTCATTTGATTCTATGCTTTCTTTCACATATAGTGCCACTCCCCCACCAGCATGACCTGTTCTGTCCTTTGGATATATTTTGTACCCTGATATTACTGTGTCCCATTGATTATCCTCATTCCACCAAGTTTCTGTGATGCCTATTATATCAATATCCTCATTTAATATGAGGCACTCTAGTTCACTCATCTTATTATTTAGACTTCTAGCATTTATATATAAGCATTTTAAAAACTTGTCACTTTTTAGCTGTCTGCCATTATATAATGTAATTGGATGGGACTTTTTTCATTTGACTGTTTCTCATCAGATCCTATCTGTATTTTATCATCTTCCATCCTCTCCTCCTTACTAGGACAGAGAATCTCCATTAATAGATCCTTCCCTAGAGGATGTCTCTGTCCGAACCACGTGCTCCTCCGCACCTGTCGGCTTTCCTCCAGCCCTTAGTTTAAAAACTGCTCTACGATCTTTTTAATTTTAAGTGCCAGCAGTCTGGTTCCACTTTGCTTTAGGTGGAGTCCATCCTTCCTGTATAGGCTCCCCCTTTCTCAAAAGTTTCCCCAGTTCCCAATAAACCTAAACTACTCCTCCCTATACTATTGTCTCATCCATACATTGAGGCCCTACAGTTCTGCCTAACTGGACCGGCACGTGGAACTGGAAGCATTTCAGAGAATGCTATCATGGAGATCCTGGACGTCAATCTCTTACCTAGCAGCCTAAATTTGGCCTCCAGGACCTCTCTCATATCATTCCCTATGTCATTGGTACCTACATGTACCACGACTACCGGCTTCTCCCCAGCACTACACCTAAGACTATCTAGCTGTCTCAAGAGATCCGCAACCTTTGCACCAGGCAGGCAAGTCTCACCATGCGGTTCTCCCGGTCATCGCAAACCCAGCTATCTATGTTTCTAATGATCGAATCGCCCAATACGTGTCTCTTCCTAATAACTGGAATTCCTTCCCCCAGAGAGGTATCCTCAGTGCAAGAGGATACCACATCATCATCTGGAAGGAGGGTCCCAACTATGGGATCACTTCCCTCTGCTCCAGTTGGATGTTCTCCTTCCCTGAGACTTTCATCCTCTTCAACAGCACAGAGGCTGTCAGACTGGAGGTGGGACTGTTCTACTATGTCCCGGAAAGTCTCATCTATGTACCTCTCTGTCTCCCTTAGCTCCTCCAGTTCAGCCACTCTGGTCTCCAAAGCCCATACACTGTTTCTGAGGGCCAGGAGCTCCTTGCACCGAATGCACACATATGCCACCTGCCCATAGGGCAGGTAACCATACATGCTGCATTGGGTGCAATAAACTGGATAGCCCCCAGTCTGTTGCTGGATTTCTGCCTGCATTATCTTTTTATCTATTATCTATTTGAGAGATCAAATCCAGGTGCAATGGAAGTAAAACTGGAGTCATCACTAAGAGATGTGGAGAACCAGTATTGGCATGGCCATGCCAAGTGGAATTGGGGGTAAAGCATAATAAAGCTTTACCGTCCAGGGTAGCAGGAAGGCGTCTGGAATGGAACCCAGACGGCAGCCTTGAAAGGAGAAGAATTGGTGACATTTTCTGTCGTACTTGTTCACATATAGGTCTGTCTGGGAAGTCCCCCACTGCTTGAAAATGCCTCTGGCTACATCTGGGCAAACAGACCACTCGTGATGACTAAAGAAAGACCTGCTCAGGTGATCTGCTAACTCGTTTTGCACCCCTGGAAGATAAGAGGCATCAAGGTAGACTGAATGGGCTATACAAAATTCCTATAGATGAACTGCTTCCTGAAAAAGGAGGGATGAGCAAGCGCCTCCCTTCCTGTGGAGGTAAAACATGGCTGCGGCGTTGTCTGTCAGAACAAATAGGTTTCTCCTTCTGATATGAGGCAGGAATGACTGACAGGCAAGACTAACCACTCTGAGCTCTCTAATGTTGATATGAAGAAAAATCTTTGTCAATGACCAAAGACCTTGAGTTCTGAGGGGCCCCAAGTGAGCTCACTATCCTAGCACTGACGCGTCTGAGACCAGAGTCATTGACGGTCAAGGGTGGATGAAGACCACCAATTCAGAGAAACAAGAAGGAACTGTGAATACAACGTCCAGAGAAAGATGGCTTGGTAAGTACACTGAGACCAGACAAGTCTGGAAAGGTCTGAGATACAGTCTCACATGTTGTACCACTTATGGGCACGAGACCATGGAGTTCAGGAACCTTATACGGTTTCGGGCTGTTGTGATGGGATGACATTTGAGGTGTGTAACTAGATATTGGACCGACTGGAATTGTAACTTGGGGGGGGGGGGGACGGACACCCTGGCCTGGATAGAGTACAACACACATCCATAAACACTATCCTCTGTACCAGAGAGAAGGGTAGATTTGGCCTTGAATGTTGATTGGATGAGTCAAACACTGGACACAACCAGAGTCCTGGACCGACCCTTGACTAGTCAGTCATTCAGATAAGGGTAGGCCTGCACTCCTAATCTCCTCAGGAACACTGCCACTATGGCCATACATATTGGGAATACCCGAGGAACTGCAGACAGGCCAAATGGAAGCACAGTGAACTGGTAATGTGACTGCTTCACTACAAACCTGAGGAACCTTCTGTGCCCTCAGTACATTGAGGCATAGAAGGAGGCATCTCTTAAATCAAGGGTGGCGAACCAGTCCCTGGGATGCAATGGTGACCATGCAGAACTTTCTCTTTTTGAAATAGTTGTTAAATTGATGCAGGTCTAAAATAGATCTGAGACTCCCCTTGGCTGTCGGGATTAGGAAATAACAGGAGTAGAAACCCTTCCAGCCTGTGGGAAGATTCTTTTACTACCTCCATCTGTATGCTCAGATTTAAGACTACACTCATTAATAACTCTTGGTGAGCTTTATAGTCATCTGGGGGAGGCAAAATGCCCTCGACTGAGACTGCCTTGTCAGGAGAGGAGGACAGGGAGGCCAGCACTGGTTGTGGATGCTCTTCCTTCCCTTCTTTATCTAGGAGGTCCTGCTGAACCTATTTTTGGAGTCTGGTACTGGGTTCAGTACCACAGTCGGGAAGAGGTGCTGCCCAGTGGGAAGGTGCAGGGCACCTTTCCGAGGCCACCAAATAGAAGTGCCTGGAATGCGTCCTGGAAACTAGAGGAAAATCCCACAGGTTCCAAAAGGGCCTTTAGACTGGCGTAGGACCCCAGTGACCTCCTGGCCAACCACTTGATGGTGCTCCTGTGACTGGAACCATCAAAGGGTAGAAATGTCTGGAGAAGTAACAAAAGCAGCTTTGAAACTGGGAAGAGTATGACCCAATCTCTGACTCAGAAGAGGTTAACTCTCATTCCAGTGGCCATGGGAGCGCAGCTCCTGACTGTGCTGGCTATCAGTGCAAAGGTGGAGAGATCTGCAGCGAGGCCAGCATCATGGGTTTCCCCTTTGATGATATCGAAGGGCAAGCTGTCATGGGTATGTGAGACTGGTCCAGTACCACGCGTTGTAATGATCCAGCCAGTTCACCCGTGTCCGCCAGCACTGAACGCAACAACTCTTGTACTGCCAGTGACACCGGTACTGACAGCAAGAGATCACTAGCAGCTACAAACACCTCTGTCACGGTCGGTACTGAGAGTGTCGGTATGGTGCTGTGCTGCAGATATGGGAGCCTCTTCTGGCTCCGGACTCAACAGTACCTGCATAGGTGCTGGCTTCGGTGGTACCAAGGCAGAGGAGTGCTTGGGTTTAGAGTGCAATTTACTCTGATCCCCATGCCTGGCAGACTTCATTGCTGTGAACTGCCCCCTTTCGGCAGTCTGCTTTTTATGCCTCTTCCTAGGCACTAGGATTGGTGCCAGGACTCTGACATGGTAGGATGCCAAAGCACTCGGTGCTGATTCTGACTGGCTGGCTCAGATGGAGGTCTCGGTGCCTCCTCCATGAGCAGAAACTTTAGCCGGGCTTCCTGATCTTTTTTTGTTTGAGACTTAAAGTCCTTGCAAATTTTGCAAAGGTCCCCATATGAGCTTCCCCAAGGCACTTCAAGCAACTTGACTGTGGGTTGCTCAAGAGCATAGACTTATTATAGGAAACACAGAGCTTGAAGCACAGTGACCAAGGCATCTCTTGGCACCAAGGATTGATGGAAAAGCAGATAAACACAGAAAATCTAACTGACTGACTAAACACTAGTAATTTTACTACTAGTGACTAATTATTTACAATATATAAAGAACAAAATCAACTGTGAGAACTTGCAAATGCAAGAAGAATAGTTCCAGAGACCATCATGGTTGGCAAAAAGAAGCTGAGAGGGCACGGGTTGGCTAGGTGCTTTTTACCAATGCTAGTGGTATGTGGCAACAGAGGGTGCTCAAGCTTCCCCAACGGGTACCACTGAGGGAAAAAATTCTGGCGATTTTGCACTGGGCACACACACACCAAGAGTGGAATATATGTGTGCAAGCGCTCAAAGAAGAACACTTGCGGTGAAATGAGAAGGTAAGCATTAGTGGAAATGTGTTGTTCTGAAGTATGCGTAGATTTGTAATTCTGAGTCTGTAAGGATTCTGTATCTCAGCAAGGATCTGCACTAAACAGCTGCTGTGTGGAAGTGGCCCTTACCCAGCAGACCCACTCCATGTGTGTATGGAGAAGCAGATCTGCTGACTTTAGTGACCAAAGTAAGCATTCAGTGCTTTTTTATCTGTTGACTGGGCTGGCTCTGTAGGGGTAAGGTTGACAGAAAGCTGGATTCTCTTCCTTTCCTCTAGCATCAGAATTGTGTATTAAGTTCCAGTCAGTTACAGCAATGCAAACCCACTGAAGACAACAGAGCTGCATGGCTATCACTGGAAGCTTGCAGAACCTCTATGAATGATAACCATCCCTGAGAAGAAAAAAGCTCAGCCTGACTGTCAGAGCCTTGGCTGAACTTGTAGTGCTAGCAGTTAGAAAAATATTTTCTTTTTCTCTTGTAACCTGAGCACATTTGTTCTGAATTCACTAAAGGCATGTGTAAGGACATAATAGACATGGAACACTGAGGGGCCATTTCTCAGAACGAAGCCGCTCTTTGAGGAATGTTTTGAGTGTATTTATTTACACAAACTTCTAAGTTCACACTTAAAAGGAGCCTGGCTGATTAGTTTAAAGAACACTTATTCCCCCTTGTTACCAAACGGGAACAGCACACGCTGCTGGCTGGATGATTGTGAAGTACTTCTATGGCTTTTTCAGTGCAATGGAAGAAAGGTAGAAAGAAAGAGAAACCAGACTTCCAAGGTGCTGTCTGGAAGGAAGAATTAGCCAGTTAAGAACAAGTATATAAATATTCTGAAAAGTGGGTGCCTTACTTTATTAGTTAGCTGCTTCTTCACAACTTCCTCGGCACGCTCCTGCTCTGTTGGTGGGCCCAACATCGTGCCGTGCTCTAATGTAAGCCGGCCCATTTCATTATTCAGCTTCATGCTTTGGGTAAATCTCTGTGAGAAGAGTAGATGATAAAACATTGTAAATGTTAAGCCACTTTTCTATAGTTAAAATGAAGCATAAGAACTGGTTTTAAATTCGGGCAGGACTTTAGAGCTTCAATAATTCACAAAAGCCTTCTTCCATAGCAGTGGGGTACATACGATCAAACCCTGGTTAAGGCAGCGATGAGGCTGGTGTCTCCCATCAGACTGCCCATACATCACTAAAACAAAACATCATTTTGCATGAGACACCAGTGCTGGGTCATGACAGGCAGACACAACTGTATTACAGGTCAGGATTAAGGTGCATTAGGGGTGCCCACGACTGAACAGTAAAGGGTGCTACAGATCAGTACAGTGGTGCTCTGGCAGAGTTTGGGGAAAGAGGACAGAAAGGAAGAGCCTGGGGTGCTGAGGGTTAGAGCAGAGATGCAATGACAGAGATATACAGGGACCTTGCACAATGCACACCTGAATATTCCTGACTACCAACTCCTCTTCTAACTACTAGGTTAGAAGGCTGGGTTCAAGGAGGAATGGGACTAGAACAAGGCTGGGAACAAACAGGTGCAGGAACTATTGCAGCTGTGGGTGAATGCTTTGAGCAGTCATTGAATGCTACTGCTGCCGCTGCTGGGCTTAACAGCCAGTCTGCTGACTCTTCCAACCAATCAGGCATAGATGACAAATCTGAGGAACTGTCCCAGACTGAGGTGTCAATAGAGAAGACTGTGGAACAAACTGATAAAATTAAACAGTAAAAAGTCACAAGGACCAGATGGAATTCACCCAAGGGTTCTAAAAGGATTCAAATATGAAATGGCAGAAATACTAATGGGTATGTAACCCATCATTTAAGTCAGGTTATGTACCAGATAACTGGAGGATAGCTAATGTAACGCCAATTTTTTAAAAAGGCTCTAGCAGCAATTCTGGCAACAATAGGCTAGTAAGCCTAACTGCAGTACAAGGCAAACTGGTTGAAACTATAGAAAAGAATAAAATTATCAGGCACACAGATGAACTCGATATGCTGGGGAAGAGTCAACACAGCCTTTGTAAAGGGAAATCATGCCTCACCAATCTATTAGAATTCTATGAGGATGCCAACAAATGTGGACAAGGATGATCCAGTGGACATAGTGTACTTGGCCTTTCAGAAAACCTTTGACAAGGTCCCTCAACAAAGGATCTTAAGCAAAATAAGCAGTCATGGGATAAGAAGGAAGGACTTCTCATTGATCAGTAACTGGTTAAAAGACAGGAGACAAAAGATGGGAATAAATGGTCAGTTTTCAGAAAGGAAAGAAGTAAATAGCAGGTTCCCCAATGATCTTTACTGGGACCAGTGCTGTTCAACATATTCATAAAATGATCTGAAAAAAAGGGTAAACAGCGAGGTGGCAAGTTTGCAGATGATACTAAATTAGTCAAGATAATTAAGTCCAAAGCAGACTGCGAAGAGTTACAACGGGGTCTCACAAAACTGGGTAACTAGGCAACAAAATAGCAGATGAAATTCAGTGTTGATAAATGTAAAGTAATGCGCATTGGGAAATATAATCTCATCTATACATACCAAACGATGGGGTCTAAATCAGCTGTTACCACTCCAGAGAGAGATCCTGGAGTCATTGTGGTTAGTCAATGTGCATCAGCAGTCAAAAAAGCCAACAGAATGTTATGAACCATTAGAAAGGGATAGGAACAAAACAGTAAATAGCACAATGCCACTATATAAATCCATGGTACGACCATGCCTTGAATACTGCATGCAGTTCTGGCTGCCCCATCTCAAAAAAGATCTATTAGAATTGAAAAAGGTACAGAGAAAGGCAACAAAAAAGGATTGGTGATATTGAACAGCTTCCATATTAGGAGAGGTTAAAAAGACTATTCAGCTTAGAAGAGAGACAACTGAAGGGAGTATTATAGAGGACAATAAAATCATGAATGATGTGAAGAAAATGAATAAGAAAGTGTTATTTACCCCTTCACAGAACACATAAACAAGAGGGTCATCCAATTAAATTAATAGGCATCAGGTTTCAAACAAACAAAAGGAAGTATTTGTTCACATAATATACAGTCCACCAGTGGAACTCGTAGTCATGGGACGATGTGAAGGTCAAAAATAGAAGTGGGTTCAAAAAATAATTAGGTCAGTTCATGGAGGATAGGTCCATCGATGGCTAGTAGCCAAGATGGTCAGGGATGCAACCTCCTGCTCCGGATGTCCCTGGGTATCTGACTGCCAGAAGATGGGACTAGATGACAGGGGATGGTTCACTCAGTAATTGCCCTATGCTGTTCATTTCCTCTGAAGCATCTGGTAGTGGCCACTGGCGGAAGACAGGATATTGGACTAAATGGACCATTTATCTGACTAAGTATGCCCATTTTTATATTCTTAACAAGCACTACGAGTCAATTCTCATCAGTACTAAACTCCATCAATATTCTTGGAAGAAGAACATAAAATCAAACTTTCCCTAGGATGTTTCAGTCATCTTCTTGCCAAAACAGCTGTCAGAATAGTAAAAAGAAAGCTAAAGAGGCTGCTCACAAGAACAGGAGAGGCCAGTGAAAGAAGCAAAGTATTTCAGAGGGAGGAGAGAGGGGCAAGTCAAAAGAAATGGCACTGTGAGAAGAGGGAAGTGGCATTTTGAGCAGCTGCAAACACTGTGGTGAGTGCTGGGAGGCCCCATACCTGCATACAGTTTGTGAACATGACACAAACAGACATCAGCTTGGAAAAGATCTTCAGCAGCTCAGGATTTGTTAGCATGCAGTCCTTTAGACAGTTATCCAGAAAGCTGGTATGGTGGCTCAGGACATCATCAATATTGGAAGCCTGTTATAAGAAAACACAACAATAAACAACACATCAACCAGTTCCTTACACTAACCTGCTACCAGAGATTTAAAATATCGTTAGTGATGTGAAATAAATTAATGGAAAAAGAAAAAGTAAAATTGCTATGAGATATTGAGAAGATCATAGTGCTTAAAATATAAGGTTAAACTCAGACAGGAAATACATTATGGGAACAAAATGAGATTGAGATACTGTTTCTGTAGGGTTTTACAAGTTTTTAATTATCTCAACTGATATGACTTCAAGTTTTAACAAGTTTACATTCAGATAAAACTCTGCGCTGACTCAAGATGTGCAGAGATTAAGAACACAAACTGAGTCATGAGAAGGTATTATAGCAAACACATCCAAGACATCTGCTTACACTTCTCAGAGCCAACAAGGGTCAAAAGCACAACCTTTCCCAGAACTAGAATGGAATAGGGATAAACCCCATTCCCCGATGAGTCAGATATGTTGACTATCTTTCCTTATGCCAAGGGGTTCCTTTTCCATTTCAGAGCTCTTTTTTACGACAGTCAACTTGGTGAAAACGGGGGTAGATTGGCACAACGCAGAACATCAGCCTGAAAGGGGCTGCCGTTTCCCGTAATTTCTAAATCTCAGTGATCCTAATTCATGGAATACCAGGTAGGGAAAAACTGGCCCAAACAGTCCCAAAGTGTGATTAAGAGCCAGTTCTGTGCTCCAAACATGTAGTGCAATATATGCCTTATTGAAATCAATGGAAGTTTTTCCCAGATGCTTGGGGAGGTCTAAACCCTTGCTGACAATTCCCTTACAAGACTGTATCATGCCTTTAATAGCAAATTAGTGATTACGATGATTCTGTTTCATAACTGACTGTCATAACAAAAGCAATGTATATGTCACCCAACCTTCCTGACCAAAAGTCTAGTCCTCTGGATCCTCAGGGAGGGTGGAGTGAACATACAAAAGAATTCAGAGAGATCATTAGTCATAGTCACAGTCAGAGAGTCAGCCAAAACTCTGCATCAGTGATTCCTGGGTATGTCTAAAATCTTTGCATCCCAGTACTCTGGGACCATTCTCCCCTTATGCAAAGGAATTGAAATCTTTCTTCTGTTCCTGTTATTTTCTTCTCTCTTGGTAGATGGGATCCAGCCACTGCTGGCACCATGTCACATGGTGGTGTAAGCAGGAGCTGGAGCACAGAGAAAAGTGTGTTTCTAAGAGAGGAAAAGCCTTTCTTAATAATAAAGCTGGAAAGTGAAGAAGAAGAGTCAGCACTACTGTGGTGTGGTCAGACCAACAATTTTAACCCTGTGTCTGCCTGCACAGCAACAGCCTCTGGAGGAATAAATTTTGGAAAGAAAAAGAGCTACTTTTGTGCGTCTCCCACACCCAAAATTGTGTGTTGCAAACTCTTCTGCAGGAGTTAACTATTCTCCTAGCAGGTTCTGGTGCACAAACACATACAAAAATCAAACTAGCATTGTAAACGTCAATCACTGGAACAGCCAAATGCCAAGGGACAACATTGCTAGGGAAAGTCACTCCAATCTAGACTTCTAAGAAGGCAATAAAATAATGGGGAGTAAGACAAGTGTCCTTCTGGAAAACTCTTGTCTGGAACCAGTATCTTCCCTTAGCTGCCCCTCCTTAAGTCTCTTTCCTTTCTAGGCAGAAGCACTGTCAGGCTTCTGATGTTATCACCACAGGAACAGCACTTAAAGAATTCCCAACAATCTCTTCTGGCGCAGTAAGTTTGGGGAATACAGTAACTGTTTTCCGGAGAACAGTACATTTAAATATTTACTTTAAGTAACTGAAAACTGATTTTTTCTTAAACAAAAGGGATAAGAGTAACAGTTCGGTGACTTGGGACTCTTGTCCAACTGGCCACCGGTCAAATCACTAAACTCACCGATTTCAAGTTTTTCTCAAGGATATGCCATGTAGGTTCCATCACCTCAAACATCATATAATACTGGATATTCTGTACAAAATTCAACATCCGCTGTCGTAGTGTGAAAGCACCAGCAAACCTGAAAGAGGCAACAAGCAGCAAGCTCAGATATGGCAACATCACTGGGAATTGACTTTAGAGAGGCAGGTGAAGCACAACAGAAGACAACCACCCAGAAGACAGAAAATAAAATGTTTACTCACCTTCTCATAATCTGTTCTTCGAGATGTGTTGCTCACATTCATTCCAATTATGTGTGTGCATGCCGCGTGCACAGTTCGCCAGAAGGTTTTTCCCTTAGCAGCATCCATTGGATTGGCTCTGCAGCCCCCTGGAGTCGCGCCTTCATGGCACCACATGTAGGGCCCTGCCAACCCGCTGCCTCTCCAGTTCCTTCTTGCAGGATACTCCGACAGAGGGGAAGGCAGGTGGGATTGGAATGGATATGAGCAACACATCTCAAAGAACAACAGTTATGAGAAGGTGAGTAACCATTTTTTCTTCTTCGAGTGCTTGCTCGTATCGATTACAATTAGGTGACTCCCAAGCCTTACGTAGGAGGGGAGGTTGGAGTTTATGGAATCGCTGATTAAATCACAGCCCGGTTGAACACTGCATCGTCCCTGGTGTGCTGGGTGATTGAGTAATGTCAAATGAAGGTGTGGACTGAAGACCACGTAGCCGCTCTACATATCTCCTGGATTGGTCCCCGGGCCAGGAAGGCCAACAAAGATGCCGGAGCTCTGGTGGAGCGTGCAGTCAGAGTGGGGGCAGGGACCTTTGCGAGATTGTAGCAAACCCGGATACGGGATGTGATCCACGACGATATCCTTTGTGTGGACACTGGGAGGCTTTTCACCCTGTCCGCTACCGCAACAAATAGCTGGTTTGACTTGCGGAACTGCTTATTTGTTCAACATAAAAGGCCAATGCATGCCGCACATTCAAGGAATGGAGCTCTGCTCGCGAATATTGGCATGGGGTTTTGGGAAAAAGACCGGAAGGACTATGTCTTGATTGGCATGGAAATTCGAGACCACCTTCAAGAGGAACACCGGATGAGGTCGCAGTTGCACCTTATCTTTGTAAGAAATGGTATATGGGGGGTGGGATGTGAGAGCCTTGAGCTCGGACACCCTTCTGGCTGATGTTATTGCAACCAAAAAGGCCACCTTGTAGGAAAGGTAGAGAAGGGAACAGGTCGCTAGGGGCTCGAATGTGGGCCCCATCAGTACCTAGTTAAGGTCCCACGTGGGAGGTGGGCTGCTGAATATGAGGATATAATCTGTCCAACCCCTTGAGGAACCGCCGCACCATTTCATTAGTGAAGATGGTGCATTCATGCTCTCCTGGGTGAAAAGCTGAGATGGCAGCCAGGTGAACCTTTATTGAGGAGTGAGACAAGCCCTGCTGTTTCAGCTTTAGGAGGTAGTCCAAGATAAAGGTGACCGATGAGTCTGTTGGAGGGATACAACTCTGCGAGCACCAAATCGCAAATCTCTTCCACTTGGCTAGGTAAGTCACTCTAGTTGAAGGTGTTCTGCTACCCGGAAGAACCTCTCTAATGGGGTCTAAGTATGTGAGCTGTAGCAGGTTCAACCACGACAGACCACTTGTGATTGTGAAATGACCTGCTGAGGTGGTCTGCTAGGTCATTCTGCGACCCTGGAAGACAGGACGCTTCCAAAAGCATGGAGTGTGCTATGCAGAACTCCCAGAGCTTGAGGGCTTCCTGACACAGGGGAGAGGAGTGCGCTCCCCCCATCTGTTGATCTAAAACAGGGGTCGGCAACGTTTGGCATGCGGCTCGCCAGGGTAAGCACCCTGGTGGGCCGGGCCAGTTTATTTACCTGCTGACGCAGCAGGTTCGGCCGATCGCGGCCTCCACTGGCCGTGGTTTGCCGTACTGGGCCAATGGAGGCGGCAGGAAGCCATGGCCAGCACATCCCTCGCCCGCGCCGCTTCCCACCACCCCCATTGGCCTGGGACGGCGAACCGCGGCCAGTGGAGGCCGTGATCGGCCGAACCTGCCGCGTCAGCAGGTAAATAAACTGGTCTGGCCGGCCAGGATGCCAAACGTTGCTGACCCCTGATCTAAAACATCACTGTTGTAGTGTCTGTCGGGGCCAACGTGCATTTGCCCTCCAGGAGAGGCTGAAAGGACTGACATGCCAGTCAGACTGCCTGAGCTTCCTTACATTGATGTGAAGCATCAGTTCCTCCTGAGACCAGAGGCCCTGAGTTCTGTGCTCCCCAAGGTGTTCCCCCTACCCCATGGTAGAGGCGTGTGTGGTCAGACATAGGGATGGACAAGGTTTGGAAAACACAACCCCTGCACACACCAAGTGCAGGTCGAACCACCAGTGAAGAGACTTGAGAACCTCCGGTGGAAGGGTAACCACCATGTCTAGACTGTGCCTGCTTGGCTGATACACCAATGCTAGCCAAGCTTGGCGAGGTCTGAGTCTGAGCCTCGCATGTTGCACTACATATGTGCAAGATGCAGAGTTTTAAGCAACTCCTTACTGTGGTTATAGGGAATCATTTGAGGTCCTGTATGATGTCGTGAATGGCCTGGAAGCGGGATTGAGACAAGAATGCTCTGGCCTGTGTTGAGTCTAGCACTGCCCCTATGAACTCTATTCTCTGAGGAGGGGTGAGCGATGACTTTTGAGTGTTTAGGAGGAGACCCAATGCATTGAAGGTGGATCTTATGAGGGAGACATGCTGATCCACTTGTGTTCTGGACTGGCCCTTGACTAGCCAGTCATCTACGTAAGGAAATACCTGAACCTGCCTTTTCCGCAGAAAAGCGGCCACGATGGACATACATTTGGTGAACACTCAAGGTGCTGATGATAGGCCGAAAGGTAGTACTGTGAATTGGTAGTGGGAACTCCTGACTGTAAACCTTAAGAAGCACCTGTGGGGCAGGATTACGGAAAGGTGGAAGTATGCGTCCTTCAAAGTCGAGGGCAGCATACCAATCTCCTGGATCCAGGGAGGGGATGATAGTGGCCAAAGAGACCGTTTGAAACTTTAGTTTCTTCATGAACTTGTTGAGACTGTACGGGTCCAAGATGGGTCTGAGGCCCCCTTTTGCTTTCGGTATTAGGAAATACCAGGAGTAAAACCCCTTTCCCCTGAGCTTCAGTGGAACCTCCTCCACAGCCCCCACCGATAGGAGGGTTTGTTCCTCCTGGACGAGAAGTTGCTTGTAAGAAGGGTCCCTGAAGAGGGACGGGAAAGGGGGTCAGGAGGGAGGGGGGGCGAAGGAAATTTGAGACAATATCCCACTTCTACCATGCAGAGGACCCAATGGTCTGAGGTGATTTGGGACCATGCTCGGTAAAAATGGGACAGACGTTCCGAAAACGGGAAAGTGGGATCCAGTTGAGTGGTTGGTATAACGCCCTTGAGCGCATCCTCAAAAGGTCTGCCCAGAGCCTGGGGGCTGCCTGGACAATCCAAATCCCATTATTCGGGAGTTGGGAATGGTGGTTCTGATTTCTGGGATGCCTACGGTTCTGGTCCTGCCTAGACTGCCCCTGGTATGGTCGTGTCGGGGGTTGAAGCCTAAATTGTCTATAATGGGTGGCAGGGGCGTGCAGTCCCAGCGATCTCAGAGTGACTTGGGAATCTTTCAAACTGTGGAGTTTCTAGTCCATTTTCTCTGAAAATAATGTGGCCCCCTCAAACAATAGGTCCTGAATTATCTGTTGGACCTCCCCGGAGAGGCCCAAGACCTGCAGCCATAAGCAAGGGCGCATTGCAATGCCCGAAGACGTCGTCTGCGTTGCGGAGTCTATTGAGTCTAATGCCACTCACAGCGACATCCTGGCGACTATCTTGCACTCATCAACGACAGCTGAGAATTCTGGCTTAGAATCCGGACTGAAAATTTGGACATTGCATCCCTTGTCTTAGAGTTATAATGGCTAAGGATCGCTTGTTGGTTTGCGATATGAAGCTGGAACCCTCCGGTGGAATACATCTTCCTCCCGAAGAGGTCCAGCTTCTTTGCGTCCTTAGCTCGAGGGGTAGGCTCTTGCCTCTCCCTCACGTTAATGGCCGCCACTACCAATGAGTCTGGCAGGACGTGGGTAAACAAAGATTCATAGCAAATTACTTTCTCTCAAATGCCTTAGCTGTGGGAGCCAGAGAGGATGGTGTTTGACAAAGTTTTTTTGTTCTCCTGAATGGTCTTTATTAGGGGAAGGGCAACCCTGGTGGGTCCTGCTGGGGATAAAACATCCACCATTGGATCGGACACCTCGGTGACTTCCTCCATCTGTATCCCGAGGTTGAGCGACCCGCCTCAGAAGTTCAAGGTGGGCTCTGCTTTCAGGAAGAGGAGGGCCCGAGGATGTTCTTGCCACTGCCTCATCTGGAGACGATGATGAGGAGTCCTGAACATGGGAGAGGCCCTCCTGTCCACCCGGCTGCTCAAAACACTGTGGCTCCAAGTCAGTGTCCGCCTCGGTGCCAGCGCCAGTACTAGTCGCGGCGGCGGTCACGGTACTGTCCGTGGTACTGAGTGTAGCTGTGGTGCCAGGTACAGTGCAGGCTCTGCTGTCAGTGCCAGGCGCAGTACCAATTGTGGTGCTGGTGGTGGTAGCAGAGGCTGATGCCTGGGAGAAATCCCTGGCCCTAGATTTAGTCCTTCTCTCAGATGCGACCGAAAAGGTGCGTACCGAGGCGGACCCCTGGGAGGGGTGGTAAGTCCATGGGGTCCAGAAGGGCCACTGAGTCAGCATCTGAGCCGGTACTTGCCATTGTGTTAGCCACGGTACTGGGGGGAATGTCTGGGTCATCCCCGCTGTCTGCGAGTGCCGGCAGCTACAGTGCCGACCTCTCCGGGACACATATGAGTAAGTGTCTGATTCGGACTCTGCATGCAGGGACCATGGCAACACTATGCCCGTCGGTGCCAGGGCAATGTGGATCATTGCTGAGTCATAGCCTGCTTGCCTCTGGACTGTGCCAGTGGCCTCTGAGTCTTTTGGGGCCTTGGAACCAGTGCAGTGGCACCGTGGTCGGGGGAGTGTGGACCTGTCAGTGTTCCAGGGCGTGGAAGGGAGGTCCAAACCCTCCACCTGGGTCTTCTCCGGTGGCATCGGACTCAACAATCCCTCCCATGGGCCCAGAGTCAACGGTGCTGGCTGTTGAGCTGGAGGGGAGGTGCGGTCTTGCACCGGTCTCTGTCCCGTGGGTGGTTCACGTTCCTGTGCGTGGGACTTGAATGCAAAGAAAACGCTTCAAAACATTTATTTGGTGTCACTATCTTCTAATCTTGGTGGGATAAATCCAGCATGAATTATTGTGCATTTGTTATTAGGATAGAATTTAATAAGATAAGGGAGTAATATTTGTATGGTAGACTACAAGCATATTACTGGTTCAATGAAGACTTTAAAATATTGTTTTTCGCACCAAAGTAAAACCCTGAGAAATTCAAATACTCGAACAAGTCACTTATGGTGCAGTTATACGCTAAACAAACTAAACCAAAAATAGAACGGTGGGGGTCCATATTCATCCATTTAGAGTAAGTTTGCTCAGGTTGTCTGGAGAAAGGTGGCTTATCTAGCTGTCAGCCCTGCAAACTCCACTTGGGCTCTGAGACTGAAGCTGGGATTTTGCTTGTATTTCATTACCAGTAATAAGTAATCTACAAAGAGAATGTAGTTTACAATTCTGCTGAGGTATAAGCAAGCTTCCTCTACCATAGATATACAGTACTGGCTCTGAAGAACTAACATGAGAAGAGTGGAAATGGTAAAAAATATTTTAGTCAATAGTCAGCAGCTATAATCCTGACTCTGGAAGACAGTATTCACAGGCAAAACAACAACCAGGCATGTCTTTGGACCAGATAAAGGACAAATGCTGTTACCTGGTGTATTTATTTAAGCCTGTCTTTTTGGGAGGACATGTCCATAGGCTCCCAGATAAACAACCAGTGGAGCCATTGGACAATTGAGATGCTAAAGGAGCACTCAAGGACAAGAAGGCCATTGCGGAGAAACTAAATTAATTATTTGCATCGGTCTTCACAGCTGAGGATGTAAGGGATATTGCCAAACCTGAACCATTCTTTTTAGGTGACAAATCTGAAGAACTGTCCCAGATTGAGGTGTCATTAGAAGAGGTTTTGGAACAAATTGATAAACTAAAAGTAATAAATCACCAGGACCAGATGGTATTCATCCAAGAGTTCTGAAGGAACTCAAATGTGAAATTGCAGAACTACTAACTGAAGTCTGTAACCTATCATTTAAATCAGCTTCTGTACTAAATGACTGGAGGATAGCTAATGTGACTCCAATTTTTAAAAAGGGCTCCAGAGGTGATCCCGGCAATTACGGGCCGGTAACAAAATTGCATTTCTCAACATTGAATTTCATCTGCAAAGTGATGCACATTGGAAAACATAATCCCAACTACACATATAAAATGATGGGGTCTAAATTAGCTGTTACCACTCAAGAAAGAGATCTTTGAGTCATTGTGGATAGTTCTCTGAAAACATCCACTCAAAAAAGCAGTCAAAAAGCAAACAGAATGTTCGGAATCATTAAGAAAGGGGATAGATAAAAAGACAAATATCATATTGCCTCTATATAAATCCATGGTACGCCCACATCTTGAATACTGCGTGCAGATGTGGTTACCCTGTCTCAAAAAGGATATACTGGAATTGGAAAAGCTTCAGTAAAGGGCAACACAAATAATTAGGTTTATGGAATGGCATCGGTATGAGGAGAGATTAATAAGGTTGGGACTTTTCAGTTTGGAAAAGAGATAACTAAGGGAGGATGAGATAGAGGTCTATAAAATCATGACTGGTGTGGAGAAAGTAAATAAGGAAGTGTTATTTACTCCTTCTCATAACATAAGAGCCAAGGGTCACCAAATGAAATTAGTAGGCAGCAGGTTTAAAACAAACAAAAGGAGGTATTTCTTCACACAACGCACAGTCAACCTGTGGAACTCTTTGCTAGAGGATGTTGTGAAGGCCAAGACTATAATAGGGTTCAAAAAAGAACTAGATAAATTTATGGAGTATAGGTCCATCAATGGTAATTAGCCAGGATGGGCAGGGATGGTGTCCCTAGCCTCTGTTTGCCAAAAGCTGGGAATGGGTGACAGGGAATGGATCACTTGATGATTACCTGTTCTATTCATTCTCTCTGGGGCACCTGGCATTGGCCACTGTCAGAAGACAGGATACTGGGCTAGATGGACCTTTGGTCTGACCCAGTATGTTCTTATGTTAATTCAAGAACTCTTCAGAGGTGTATGCTTCAATATAATTGTTAAAGAAGTCTTTACAAAATTATGAATAAGACAGGGCTGGGACTACAGCATGGTTGCCCAGACAGCCTACATTTCCCAGCCTGCTTTGCTCGCCTGCTTCCAAGAGAGAGAAACTGGCTAGAATCACCAGGGGCTACCATGATTTTCCTAACACTGAAGATGAAGGGAGGTTCTAGTCCACCCCGTTCATGGAACTCCAACCATGGAACCAACTGCATGTGCTCCTTCATGATCTCAGGGAGGCACTCTGAAATTCATTTCTGTCCCCGGAGAAAGATCACTAACCATTACACCTGCAAACCTAAGATAAGGCAGTACAGCCAAGGAGAGATCTCATTCGTTTTAAGGCCTAGAGACCATTACAAGGGTACTTTCAGAGAAGCAGAATTACAAGGTACTTTAATTAAATTTCCCTTCTCTAAAGATTCTGAGTTGTCCATGAACTGTGCTTGGTGCAAATCAGAAAGGGGCGTGTTAAGAACCTTAAGCTACCATAGTACCTTCAGGGTATTCTGAGCTGACCCAGTCTCTGGTGTAAAGTAGGGTAGCCTTATTGCTACCAGCTATCCACGGACCTCAAAGGGCCATTGAAGCAACAGGGAATCACCAAAAGGTTTGTTATTAACTGTAATGGAGGGATAAAGCACCTCCCAAAATCAAAATCCTTAATTGCGACCAGCTCAAATAAGGGACAATGCAAAAGAAATCTTTTTTTAGCAGTGAAAGAATTTGAGTTCATGTCTTGGAAACAGTTTCTGCAGGACTGACAGACCAAAGCAACAGTTGCTTTGTACATGTATAGAGGAGAGACTATGTGTCTGGCTTTCATATGTCTGGAAAAGAAACATTCCTGGGAAAGGCAGACGTGGCCCTTCCTCAGATCAAATGGGCTCTGACATAGGTATCTATGCTTTAAGCCAGCTAGGTCATAGCAATGCAAAATGCATGAGACAACCTTCTAAGATCTGGTCCTCTTAGTGACAAGAAGGAAACCGGATCAAATGAAAGAAGTAGTCACGTGGCCTGTGAAACATTGCAGCCAGGACCGGTAAACCCACCAAGCACGTTCATTCCAGCACGGAGTGCTAGGATGCAGTACCAGAGACTTGGCTGGTTTCCCCTAAACCCTGGCTATCTCCACTACCAAACTCTTGGGTGATGGTGGGAGAGGTAGCCAGAGGAAGAAGGTGTTACTAACTTTGTGGTTCTTTGAGATGAGAGTCCCTAGGCATGTTCCATTGTAGGGGTATCTGCATCCCTGCACTTCTGATCGGAGATTTTAGGTAGCAGTCTCCATTTGGCTCACACTTGCGCTCTCCGTCTTGTGCCTTGTCTTGAGGCTATCTAGTACTGTGCAGGCAAACTGCCCTCAGTTCCTTCTCTCCCCACAGAGCCCTTTATTGAGAACTCCAAAGTAGAGGGGAGAAGGGAGGGTCGTGGAGCACGCATGGGGACACACATCTCGAAGAACCACAGTTACTGTACAAGGTGAGTAACCCATTCTTTCTTCTTTGAGTAGTGTCATTATGGGTGCTCCACTGTGGGTGACTCTACAGCCGTATCCCTGATGGAGTGGTGGGGCTTCAGAGTCGAGTCTATTACTGATGCTAATAATGTGGAGGCAAACATGGCATCACATGCTGAGTCATGGGTAACATTCATAACATTCTGAAAATGTATGAGCGGATGCCCAAGTTGCTGCTCTGCTTATTTCTGTAATGGGAACATTTTCGATGAAGGCTACAGAAGTGGAAACGGATCTCATGGAATGAGTTTGGATTCCAAATGGAGGTTGCAGATTGCGGGCATGACAGCAATAGTTAATGCAGTTCGATATTCATCTGGAGTCTCTGATCTGATATTGCAGATCCCTTTAATCTGTCTGCAATTGAGAGGAATAGATTAGGAGATTTCCTAAAGTCTTTTGTTCTATCTAAATAGAATGCCACAAAGCTTTCCTGACATCAAGTGTATGCAATATTGCTTCTCTGTTGTTAGGGTCAGGCTTTTGGAAGAAGGTGGGAAGGTGAATGAACTGTTTTATATGGAAGGACGAGGCTACTTTGGAGAGGAACTTTGGGTGTGGTCTCAGTGTGACCTTTGCCTTAAAGAAAATTGTGAAGGGAGGGTGTACCATTAGAGCCCCTATTTCCTCGATCCTCTGAGCTGCCATGATGGACACTAGGAATGCTGTTTTCATAGACAGATGCATAAGTTAGTATGTGGCTAGGAGTTCAAAAGGGGGTTTTGTTAGGCCCCTGAAGACCAGATTAATGTCCCATGCTGGTAAAGGACATCTGATTTGTTGGAAGAGGTTACACATACCCTTGAGGAATCTCTTTGCTGTTGAATGAGCGAATACTGAATATCCGCCTATCTTCTGACAAAAACCTGTTATGGCTGCAAGAAGCCGGAGGCAATTTTGCACTGTCACGGTGGGATAAACCTTCAGATCTAAAGCAATGGCCAGCATTGTCTAGAATGGTGTCCCTAGCCTCTGTTTGCCAGAAGCTGGGAATGAGCGACAGGGGATGGATCACTTGATGATTACCTGTTCTGTTCATTCCCGCTGGGGCACCTGGCACTGGCCACTGTTGGAAGACAGGATACTGGGCTAGATGGACCTTTGGTCTGACCCAGTAGGGTCATTCTTATGTTCTTATGTACCTGGGGAAGGAAGGCTTTGCTTTTGGAGAGTCCAAGACTGCTCCTATGAACTCTATTTTTGTACAGGAGATAGGACTGACTTCTATGTGTTGATGCCAAGCGTGTCAAAGGTGGATTGGATCACAATCATGCTGGACAGCACCTGAGCGTTGGACCACCCTCTCACCAACCAGTCATCCAGATAGGGAACCACTTGAATTCCTGATTTTCTGAGGAAAGGAGCCACTGCTACCATACACTTTTGTATTGCCATATGGAAATGCGCATCTTTTAAGTTGAGTGCAGAATTCCAGTCTCCAGGTACCAAGGGAGGGGATAATGGAAGCCAGCATGGCTGTGCAAAACTTTATCCTTTTTAAATGTTTGTTGAGGTGTCACAGGTCTAGTATGGGTCTGAGGCCTCAATTTGCTTTTGGGATCAGGAAATAGAGGGAATAAGACCCCTTCCCTCTGTGCAACTGCGGATCCTCCTCTATGGCTCTCAACTGTAGGAGACACTGCACCTCCCAAAGGAGAGCTTCCTCATGAGAGTGGTCCCCGAAGATGTATAGGGAAGGTAGTGGGAAGGGGGGATAGAAGTGAACTAAAGGGTTTATCCCAATTCCACTGTGCTTCAGACCCACTGGTCTGTGGTGAGTAGGGTGACCAGATGAGATGAAGAAAATATCAGCAAGCCTCTGAGTGCAACCCCCCCCTTATACATTAAAAACACTTTTTTTATAAATTTAACATCATTATAAATGTCGGAGGCAAAGCTGGGTTTGGGTGGAGGCTGACAGCTCGTGACCCCCCCATGTAATAACCTTGCGACCCCCCGAGGGGTCCTGACCCCCAGTTTGAGAACCCCTGTCCTAGTGGCAAGGTGTGAAAGCAAAATAGCAGTGTGGCTGCTGAGGACAAAACTGCTTTTTCTTTGGGGCGAGATGCTATTCGAGGAAGGACTGCTAGGCAGAGATGGCGTTCACCTTTCGAGGAGGGAAAAGACCCTATTTGGACACAGACCGGCTAACCTAGTGAGGAGGGCTTTAAACTAGGTTCGACGGGGACAGGTGAGCAAAGCCCACAGGTAAGTGGGGAACATGGAGACCTGGGAGATGGGTCGGAAACGAGAGGGAGTGTGGGCTATATTGGCAGAGAGAAAGGAGGGTCAGGACAAAACTGGGAGGAAAGATCAAACCAGTATCTTAGATGCCTATATACAAATGCGAGAAGTATGGGTTATTACCCATAGCAGGAAGAACTGGAAGTGCTAATAAATAAATACAACTATGACATTGTTGGCATCACTGAAACTTGGTGGGATAATACACATGATTGGAACGTTGGTGTGGATGGGTACAGTTTGCTCAGGAAGGATAGACGGGGGAAAAGGGAGGAGGTGTTGCCTTATATATTAAAAATGTACACACTTGAACTGAGGTAGAGATGGACATAGGAGATGGAAGTGTTGAGAGTCTCTGGGTTAGGCTAAAAGGGGTAAAAAACAAGTGTGATGTCATGCTAGGAGTCTACTACAGGCCACCTAACCAGGTGGAAGAGGCGGATGAGGCTTTTTTTAAACAACTAACAAAATCATCCAAAGCCCTAGATTTGGTGGTGATGGGGGACTTCAACTATATGTTGGGAAAATAACACGGCGGGGCACAGACTATCCAACAAATTCTTGGACTGCATTGCAGACAACTTTTTATTTCAGAAGGTTGAAAAACTACTAGGGAGGAAGCTGTTCTAGACTTGACTTTAACAAATAGGGAGGAACTCGTTGAGAATTTGAAAGTAGAAGGCAGCTTGGGTGAAAGTGATCATGAAATCAGAGTTTGAAATTCTAAGGAAGGGTAGAAGGGAGAACAGCAGAATAGAGACAATGGATTTCAGGAAGGCGGATTTTGGTAAGCTCAGAGAGCTGATAGGTAAGGTCCCATGGGAATCAAGACTGACGGGAAAAACAACTGAGGAGAGTTGGCAGTTTTTCAAAGGGACACTATTAAGGGCCCAAAAGCAAGCTATTCCGCTGGTTAGGAAAGATAGAAAATGTGGCAAAAGACCACCTTGGCTTAACCACGAGATCTTGCATGATCTAAAAAATAAAAAGGAGTCATATAAAAAATGGAAACTTGGACAGATTACAAAGGATGAATATAGGCAAACAACACAGGAATGCAGGGGCAAGATTAGAAAGGCAAAGACACAAAATGAGCTCAAACTAGCTACGGGAACAAAGGGAAACAATACATTAGAAGCAAGAGGAAGACCAAAGACAGGGTAGGCCAACTACTTAGTGAAGAGGGAGAAACAGTAACAGGAAACTTGGAAATGGCAGAGATGCTTAATGACTTCTTTGTTTCTGTCTTCACCGAGAAGTCTGAAGGAATGCCTAACATAGTGAATGCTAATGGCAAGGGGGTAGGTTTAGCAGATAAAATAAAAAAAGAACAAGTTAAAAATCACTTAGAAAAGTTAGATGCCTGCAAGTCACCAGGGCGTGATGAAATGCATCCTAGAATACTCAAGGAGCTAATAGAGGAGGTATCTGAGCCTCTAGCTATTATCTTTGGAAAATCATGGGAGACGAGAGAGATTCCAGAAGACTGGAAAAGGGCAAATATAGTGCCCATCTATAAAAAGGGAAATAAAAACAACCCAGGAAACTACAGACCAGTTAGTTTAACTTCTGTGCCAGGGAAGATAATGGAGCAAGTAATTAAGGAAATCATCTGCAAACACCTGGAAGGTGGTAAGGTGATAGGGAACAGCCAGCATGGATTTGTAAAGAACAAATCATGTCAAACCAATCTGATAGCTTTCTTCGACAGGATAACGAGTCTTGTGGATAAGGGAGAAGCTGTGGATGTGGTATACCTAGACTTTAGTAAGGCATTTGATACGGTCTCGCATGATATTCTTATCGATAAACTAGGCAAATACAATTTAGATGGTGGGTGCATAACTGGCTGGATAACTGTACTCAGAGAGTTGTTATTAATGGTTCCCAATCCTGCTGGAAAGGCATAACGAGTGGGGTTCCGCAGGGGTCTGTTTTGAGACTGGCTCTGTTCAAGATCTTCATTAATGACTTAGATATTGGCATAGAAAATACGCTTATTAAGTTTGTGGATGATACCAAACTGGGAGTGATTGCAACTGCTTTGGAGGACAGGGTCTTAATCCAAAATGAGCTGGACAAATTGGAGAAATGGTCTGAGGTAAACAGGATGAAGTTTAACAAAGACAAATGCAAAGTGCTCCACTTAGGAAGAAAAAATCAGTTTCACACATACAGAATGGCAAGAGACTGTCTAGGAAGGAATACGGCAGAAAGGGATCTAGGGGTTATAGTGGACCACAAGCTAAATATGAATCAACAGTGTGATGCTGTTGCAAAAAAAGCAAACATGATTCTGGGATGTATTAACAGGTGTGTTGTGAGCAAGACACGAGAAGTCATTCTTCCGCTCTACTCTGCTCTGGTTAGGCCTCAGCTGGAGTATTGTGTCCAGTTCTGGGCACCACATTTCAAGAAAGATGTGGAGAAATTGGAAAGGGTCCAGAGAAGAGCAACAAGAATGATTAAAGGTCTTGAGAACATGACCTATGAAGAAAGGCTGAAGGAATTGGGTTTGTTTAGTTTGGAAAAGAGAAGACTGAGAGGGGACATGATAGCAGTTTTCAGGTATCTAAAAGGGTGTCATAAGGAGGAGGGAGAAAACTTGTTCACCTTAGCCTGTAAGGATAGAACAAGAAGCAATGGGCTTAAACTGCAGCAAGGGAGGTCTAGGTTGGACATTAGGAAAAAGTTCCTAACTGTCAGGGTGGTTAAACACTGGAATAAATTGCCTAGGGAGGTTGTGGAATCTCCATCTCTGGAGATATTTAAGAGTAGGTTAGATAAATGTCTATCAGGGATGGTCTAGACAGTATTTGGTCCTGCCATGCGGGCAGGGGACTGGACTCTATGACCTCTCGAGGTCCCTTCCAGTCCTAGAATCTATGCCCAAAGATCTGAGTGTTGACCTGGAGTCTTTCAGAATACGTGGCTTGTCATGTAGTCTGCTTGGAGAAAAACGGATGACCCTTCAAAGGGAAAGTCTGTGGGACCTCTTGAGGGAGACCTAATGACTGGAGTCATGAACATCTGTGCATTGAAATGGCCAATGCCATGCCCTAGCAGCAGAGTCAGCAGCATCCAACCCCACCTGAAATGAGGTTCTAGCCAATAACTTTCCCTCATCTAGCAACCAAGAAATTCTTGTCTTGCATCCTTTGGCAATGTGTCTATAAATTTTAATATACTGTCCCAGAAGTTAAAGTCATAGTGCCCCAGCAATGCCAGCTGGTTAGTGATCTTGAACTGCAGGCCAGCTTTCTGCCAAACAGGTTGAGTGTTTTAGCATACTTTGATTTCGGGGTAGACACCTATTTCCCCGTCATCTTTCTTACTGGGGGCTACGACCACCAGAGACCTCACCGGGGATGGGTACACTTCACTAATACTTTACTAGCACTAAATTATCTTTAAAGAATAATAACCATTAAGTACAAGGTCTGAATTAATCAGCAGGCTTTCTATCAGATGCTGAAATGCTGCTTAAAACAACTGCAGTTGGCTCTTCGCCTGGCAAAAGCACGTACAATGACTTAGCGAAGGGACCAGAACAAGGGACATTTAAAATGTGTAACCACTAAGAAGAAAAAAAAACTTCACAATACTCCAGTGGGAGAAAAAAAGCCATACCACTTAGCTGAATGTAGTGAGTACTCCTTAGCAGCCTTATTGCTGATCCAAACATTGCACAACTGTCTCTCCACGTGCTTGCAATAGAACATGTGTCTGAAAAGCATCTGGTATCTGGTTAAAGCTTTCCTGGAAATAGAACACAGGAAGAACAAAGATAATAAAGATTAAACCCCATTCTAATTAGCAGACAAGATAAGGTTGCTCTATATACCACACATAAGACAAAACCACCAAAGCAAGAAAATAAAAAGCTACGGCGTCTAACATGACATACATTTTACTCCTCCACCCAGAGATGCACTACTCATCACTAAAGCAACCACAATCATAATTGCCCAAGTAGTGATGCCAGCCTTCCAGCACCCCCTCCTCAAACTCTCCAACACCATGAACAGCCAGTCAGACAGCCCCCCCCCCTCACCTGACTGTTCTGCACAGTTCTGAAAAAGAAACACACTCATGTCTGTCTGGGGAAGGAGTGCTGGAAGGCTGGCAGATGCCAAAGCATGCAGCAGTGCACCAACTACACTAAAAACTAGTGTTAATGCTTCTACTTTTCACCAAGATTTTTAAGAGAAAAAGGAGAAAGACATGGCCAAGGATCAGGCTCTGGACACAGTGACAGTTTCCTCTACTTGCTGTCAATGCACTAAAAGGGGGAACAGAGGTGGGTGGGGCTGGCACTTCTGTTAATATCTTTGGACACCAAACGTTCAGTGTCACAAAAAGGCCCTTGTGCCCCACCCAACAGATGCAGCTTTCTGCAAAGTTCTAAAGCTCTGCAGCAGAGACCTGCATCCCAAAAGCAGAAACATGAGGGGACCATCTCACAGAACATTTGCTTTTTAAGTATAGCCCTCGTAACAGAACAGACTTTAGTCTAGAGCCTCTCCAACGATAAAAGAAAAGGGTCAGACACCTGGAGGCTATGATACTTTTGCTGACAGTACTTCTCCCAAGTACTCAACTCAATGAAGTTGTTAGCCAGTATCTAGCTCTCACTTAAGCCTAAACCCCAGGGTATGGACCACACTCACCTTTAGAGAGCAGAAATATTTTCTTATAAGCATGACTTTTTTTTTTTTTTTTTTTTTAAAGTCTCACAAGCCTGTTGATTTTTAAAAGGTGAGGCCCAGATTAAAGAATATACCATTTTGGTCATTTATTAACAGCTAATTGTGGGATCCCAGGTGAACTCATTTTGTTCCTTCCTGTTGAAAGAGCAACCTCCTGTCTGTTTGTGTGTCACAAGCAGGACTGCCAATGTAACACTGACAGACCCCAGTTGTCAGGATCGAACCTGGGACCTCTGGAGCTAAATACATGAGCTCTACTGCATGAGCTAAAATCCATATGGCCCTTAGCTAAAGCTGTAGAGCAGACTCAATCTCTCTTTTAGTGGTCTTGGTGCCACTAGCTGGGACAGAGCACCACACCCAGGAGGTGTGGGGGTTACACCAGCACTTGCTAATGAAGGCAGGAGATTGTGCCGCAGCTTAAGTGGAATTTTCAAACTATCGTAAAAGACGGTTACTCACCTTTGTAACTGTTGTTCTTTGAGATGTGTTGCGCTGCGTGCACGATCTTCGGAAGATTTTTACTCTAGCAACACTGAGTGGGTTGGCTGAGGTGCCCCTGGAGTCGCACCCTTATGGAGCCGGATATATGCCCCTGCCAACCCAGCGCCCCCTCAGTTCCTTCTTGCTGGCTACTCCAACAGAGGGGAAGGAGGGCGGGTTTGGAATGGATATGAGCAACACATCTCGAAGAACAACAGTTACAAAGGTGAGTAACTGTCTTTTCTTCTTCGAGTGCTTGCTCATATCGATTCCAATTAGATGACTCCCAAGCCTTTCCTAGGCAGTGGGGTCGGAGTGAGATGTCGCAGAGTGAAGGACCGCTGAACAAAATGCGGCATCACCCCTGGACTGCTGCACTATCGCATAGTGGGAAGCAAAGTATGACCAAGCTGCTGCCCTACAGATCTGCTGTATGGGTACATGAGCCAGGAAAGCGGAGGACGAAACTTGAGCCCAAGTGGAATGGGCGGTAAGATGCGTAGTTGGGACACCAGCCAAGTCATAGCATGCATAGATGCATGATGTAATCCAGGACGAGATGCGCTGGGTGGAAACCGGAAGGCCCTTCATCCAGTCTGCCACAGCTACGAACAGCTGGGTCATTCTCCTAAAAGGGAGTGCAGCTGTTGTTCTCGTCGAGAAGCGTGAGGCTTCGGATAGAAGACTGGAAGGAAGACTGCCTTCCATGTCTTGGTTGACATGGAAGGCAGACACCACCTTAGGAAGGAAGGCGGGGTATGGTCGTAGCTGTACCTTGTCCTTATGGAACACTGTATACATTGGGTCCGACGTGAGGGCTCGAAGCTCCGACACACGTCTCGCCGAAGTGATGGCGACGAGGAAAGCTGTACAGCAGCGAGCAAGTGGCCATCGGCTTGAACGAGTCGCCATGAGTCTGGATAGGACCAGGCTGAGGTCCCACGTAGGTGCCGGATGCCGAATTTGTGGGTACAGACATTCCAATCCCTTGAGGAACCTGCTGATCACGGGATTGGAGAAAACCGAGCGCCCATTTTCGCCTGGCTGGAAGGCCGAAATCGCTGCTAGGTGTACTCTGATGGATGAAACTGCCAGGCCTTGCTGTTTCAAGGACAAGAGATAGCTTAAGATAGTAGGTACTGGTACCTCCAGAGGGGCAGTATTGCTCAGGGCACATCAGCGGGAGAAACGCTTCCACTTGGCCAAATACGTGGACTTAGTAGAGGGCTTTCTGCTACCCAAAAGTACGTGCTGCAACGAGCGGGAGCAACGTAGCTCAGATTGAGTCATGCAGCATCCATGCTGTGAGATGGAGGGATTGCGGGTCCGGATGACATAGTCGGCCGTGTTCCTGAGTGATCAGGTCCGGCCACAACGGGAGTGGAAGTGGGGTGGTCACCAACAGATCGAGGAGAGTGGTATACCAATGTTGCCTGGGCCACGCCAAGGCGATCAAGATTAAGCGGGCCATGTCTCTGCGCAACTTGAGAAGGATTTTGTGGACTAACGGGAATGGAGGAAAGGTGTAGAACAGGTGGTCTTTCCATGGTATCAGGAAGGCCTCCGATAGGGAGCCCGGGGAGTGCCCCTGGAGAGAGCAGAACACCTGGCACTTCCAATTCTCGCGAGAGGCAAAAAGGTCTATTTGGGAAAACCCCCACTTCCGGAAAACAGAATGGATAACGTCCAGGCGAAACGACCACTCATGAGCCAGAAAGGATCTGCTGAGGCGATCTGCCAAGGTGTTTTGGATTCCTGGGAGAAACGACACCACCAGGTCAATCGAGTGGGCTATGCAGAATTCCCACAGGAAAATGGCTTCCCGACAGAGGGGGGGACGATCGCGCTCCCCTTTGTTTGTTGATGTAAAACATGGCCGTTGTGTTGTCTGTGAAAACTGCGACACAATGACCCTGAAGGTGTTTGCGGAACACCTGACACGCCAGGAGTACTGCTCTCAGTTCCTGTACACTGATGTGCAGGGATATCTCTTGTATGGACCAAAGGCCCTGTGTGCGAAGGTCCGCAAGGTAAGCGCCCCAGCCCAGAGATGATGCGTCTGGGGTTACGACCAGGGAGGACTGTGGGGCATAGAATGGCATCCCCCCGCATACGGAGTTGGGGTTCAGCCACCAGACCAGGGAGGTTAAGATTTCCGTCAGTACTGTGAGCAGGCATGCCCGGGCGAGATTTGAATCCAGGACTGCTCCGATGAAGTCTATTCTTTGGGTCGGCTCCAAAGTGAACTTTTCGACATTGAGCAGCAGGCCCAGCTGTCTGAACAAGCTCATGGTGAACTGAACATGAGATTGCACCTGGAGCTTGGAGCGACCCTGAATGAGCCAGTTGTCGAGGTACGGAAACACTTGGATCCGATGTCGATGGAGTGAGGCAGGTACGAGGGCCGTACACTTTGTAAAGACCTTTGGTGCAGTGGATAGGCCGAAGGGAAGGACAGTAAATTGGAAGTGCTGTTGGTTGACCACAAAGCGAAGGAAGCGCCTGTACAGCGGGTAAATCGCTATGTGGAAGTACGCATCCTTCATGTCAAGAGCGGAGTACCAGGCTCCAGGGAAGGAATAATGGTCCACAGGGAAACCATGCGGAACTTCAACTTTACTATATATTTGTTGAGTCCACGCAGGTCCAGAATGGGCCGCAGCCCCCACTTCGCCTTGGGGATTAGGAAGTAGCAGGAGTAAAACCTACTGCCCCGCAGTTCCTTTGGAACCTCCTCTATAGCTCCGATAGTTAGGAGCATTTGGACCTCCTGTAGGAGGAGTTGCTCGTGAGAAGGGTCCCTGAAGAGGGATGGGGAGGGAGGGTGGGAAGGTGGGGGGACAAAACAAATTGAAGGTGGTATCCACTCTCCATCGTGCGTAGGACCCAGCGGTCTGACGTTATGCGGGACCACACAGGGAGGAAATAGGAGAGGCAGTTGGTGAAAGGTAGGGAAGGATCCTGTAAGGAGACTGGTGCTCCGCCCTCGGGCGCACCTTCAAAGGTTTTTTTGGGCCCCGCCGATGGTTTAGGGGGGTCCTGGGTCTGGCCCGTCTGAGGACCAGATTGTCTCCTCCTACCACCCAGGCTACGTCTTCTAGAGAAGTCCTGTCTCGGCCGGGGGTTAGGTTAGGTGCGCTGTGATTGGGGTCGTAAGGGCCTACGTTGCGTCACCAGGGTATGCATGCCCAATGAACGCATGATGGCCCGGTTATCCTTCAGACTCTGGAGTCAGTTCTGTCTGAAAATAGAACATGGCCATCAAAGGGCAGGTCCTGGATAGTTTGCTGCAGTTCCCGGGAAGACCGGACACCTGCAGCCATGAAATGCGGCACATAGCTACGCCCGAGGCTAGAGTCCTAGCTGCCGAGTCTGCCGCATCTATCGAGGCCTGCAAAGATGTCCTGGCTACTTTCTTGCCCTCCTCTAGCAAGGCCCTGAACTCCTCCCTGGACTCCTGAGGAACAAGCTCTTTGAACTTTCCCATCGAGTTCCAGGTATTATAATTATAATGACTCAAGAAGGCCTGCTGGTTAGCCACTCTGAGTTGTAGGCCGCCAGTAGAATAGATCTTGTGGCCGAATAAATCCAGGCGTCTACCATCCTTGGATTTAGAAGCGGGAGCTTGTTGGCTCTTTCCCTCTCATTAATGTACTGTACAACGAGGGAGCACGGTTGGGGGTGAATGTACAAGTACTCATAGTCTTTGGAGGGGACTTCCTCTCCACCCCCTTGGCAGTGGGAGGAATAGACGCCGAAGATTGCCAGACTGTATTGGCATTAGTCTGGATGGTCCGAATAAACGGCAAGGCTATACGTGTCGGGGTATAGGCAGATAAAATGTCCACTACCGGGTCCTCGACCTCCACCACCTCCTCCACCTGGAGGTTCATGTTTTGTGCCACCCTGCGAAGTAAGTCTTGGTGTGCATGGAGGTCTATAGGTGGGGGGCCAGAGGAGGATGTACCCGCCACCGCCTTGTCAGGCGAAAACGAGGAGGATACGCCCAGGACTAATGGGTCCTGGGGCAAATCTTGCTGGGGGAGGGGAGTCCGGCTGCTCTAGGTCCACCATGCTAGAGGCATGGGCATGAGCAGAAGGTAGGGCCGTCACCTCCAAGCCCCCCGTGGGGTGTGTGGAGCGACTGACAGTGGCCTCTGGGACCCGGGGTTCCGAGTGGGCACACCGAGAAGCCCCGAGGGGACACCTTGGGCCTGATGGCATGCTCATGGGGTCCAAAAGGACCATTGTGGGGGTCCCTAAGCAGGATCCTGCCTCTCGTCGTGCCATTGGCTAGCACCGTCCGTGTCTTGGTCATGGACGTGGTAGCCACTTTCTGCGTGGGACGACCTCGAGTTGGGGTCAGGTGGAGCTGACCGCTCATGCTGGGTCGCACTGTCCTGCGTTGTTGTCCTGCGCTGCGGAGATGAAGATCAGTGCCGCGGTCTTGAGTGGTACTGCGATCTGGATCGGGACCGACGGTCGTATCGGTGCCGGGAGGCAGATCTGGATCTCGATGAAGATCTACGGGCGGAGCGGTGCCGGGTTCGACTCCGAGTAGATCGGAACTGGGATTGGTGCCGGGAAATGGACCGGTACTGGCTGTAGCAGGACGAAGATCTTCGTGAGGCGGAGCGGTGCCGTGGACGAGACCAACGGCTGGATCGGGACCGTGACCTGGATTGGGACCAAGATCGGTGCTGACACGTCTCGCTCTGCGACGGAGGGCGCATCATGGAGGGCTTCCCTTTCAAGGGAACAGCCTGCACTGGCGGTACTGAAGGTTGCGACAATCCCAGCTCGGTGAGCGCAATCAGATCACGTGCCGTGGAGAAAGTAAAGTCTCCGGGGTGGAAGGTAGACCGAGCTCGACCACGGTATGCACTGGGGAGCTTATGTGCACCGGACTCCATGGCGCTTGTGGTGCCGGAATCGACAGTACTGGAGTTGGAGCCTTCGAGAGGTAGTCCGGCACAGAACGCTGCTCCCAGGGGGGCACAGGCGGTGCCGGCAACTGCATCGGAGCAGCAGGTTGCTTGCGCTGCTTCTTAGATCCCAGAGATAGCGAACAGTGCCGTGCTGAAAGCGGTGCTGGAGACGTCCAGTGCCAGGAGTCTTTGCCAGTGCCGGATCACGAAGCTCTTGTTTCCGGTGCCGGAGGCGCGCTTTGGACCAACGGCCCCGGGTCTCGGCGCGGGGCCGAGGACATTGGGCTAAGTGCCACTTCCATCAGGAGCTGCTTCAAGAGAAAGTCCCGCTCCTTCTTAGTCCAAGGCTTAAATGCCTTACAAATGCTGCACTTATCTGATTGATGGGATTCCTCCAGGGACTTCAAACAGGAGTCGTGGGGGTCTCCCGTAGGCATCGGCTTAAGGCAGGCCGAGCACGGTTTGAAACCCGGAGACCTAGGCATGAGCCCGGGTACCAGGAGGGACGGAAGGGGAGACACCCCTTACCTCCAATTACCATGTACACTAACAACAATAACTACAACTAGAAACTACTAACAACTACTCTACAAATATAAACGAGCTAAGAGCTAGGGAAGTGGAAATCAGCTAAGCCGCGCTCCACAGTTCCAACTACCATCACGGGCGTCAGAAGGAACTGAGGGGGCGCTGGGTCGGCAGGGGCATATATCCGGCGCCATAAGGGCGCCACTCCAGAGGGCGCCTCAGCTGACCCACCGAGTGTTGCTAGGGTAAAAATCTTCCGACGATTGTGCACGCGGCGCGCATGCATCTAATTGGAATCGATATGAGCAATCACTCGAAGAAGAACTTGGTCAAATAAAAACCAATTTTCATCACAACACTAAAGGTATTTCTCAATGACAATGGTTTGCTTCATTTTGTTTCAAGAGCTACTACAGAAGTGCCTTTTTTTAAAATAATGATGGAAATGTATTTCCCTAACTCTTTTCTCATTCAAAGAATGGCTGATCCATTTGCTCAAACTTTAAAATAAGAATTCACCTTCAAGCAGAGACTTAACTTGGAATATTTCTGCCTGAAAGGCAACCATTTCAGAAAGCTATGAGTGACTACAATAGGGGACGGTGAGGGTTAGACTGGAAATACATAGGCAATCTTAAGTTATAAAATATGTTGCTAGAATTTCCAGCTAAGTTTTATGTTTTTATATAGTTTAAAACAGAAGCCTGAAATTCTAAAGACGCCTCAGGTATTTTGGTCATATAACCAATAATTTGCCAGTGTTTTAATGTACATAAAGTCATGGTCTAAGGATCTAACAGGCATAGCAATGGAAGTAAATTACCTCAGTACTGCCCTTTTACGTATCACTAACCTAGGTAGTTTACATCTTCCAAGAAAGAGACATTCTGTTGTTTTGTCTTGTTTTTTTAAACTACTGTATGAGTTCTGTGCAGAAGTAGGTTTGCGTTTTTCCTTTGTGGCCTAATATTTTACCTGTTTATAATGAGTGACAGAGGCCATTTGACAATGTAATCAAAAGAAAATGCTTCTAGGCCACTGAGAGTGAGCTCTGTAGGATCAGCATTGATAATGGCCTTTTCCTGTTTCGTTTCAATGGCCAGAACTCTCAAGAGCTGTGTAATGAGATCATGGGGCATCAGGTCAATCTGTAAAGAAACAAAGAGCAGGAAAAAGATGTTGCTGGACATTTTCTATTATTGTTTAGCTGCAGGCATGTGTGGCAAGAGGACTGGTCTGAATGCATTGTACAAAGTGTTGTTAGATTCATTCTCAAGTCTTGAAAACAATACCCAATTAAGTAATAGCGACTTGTACAATATCCATCATGCTGTTGATGGGCTAATCAGCAGTGTCAGTTCTGGTGACATTAGCGCATGAACAGATAGAAGAATGGTCAATTTGATGTTTTGTGGAGAGATCATTAACCTCAAGACAGCTAAACAAGGGGCAGCAAAGATCCATCTCTGCTGAATGTCAGTTACTACTGGACAGCTAGACCTGAATAAAGCTTCAAGAAGCTCTTGGGACTTTCATGCAAAAGTTTCTGAACATAATAGGTAGACAGACGCTACTAATTGACTCAAACACTTCATTTTATTATTTTGGGCTATGGGGTTCAGAGCTAGAAATAAAAGCGGAAGTACCCACTCAGCAGTACTGCGTCCACCACATCCTTTCAGCACAGGAGTCAATAACGAAGCAGGAATAGAAGTGGAAAGGAGAGTATCCTGAGACAGCTGAAGAGGGCTTTTACTTCCATCTATATTTTCTAGGATTCTTTGCTTTGCTTTTACAATTTTCTTTAAAGCATATGGATTTTTCTAGGACATGGATGGGCCATACTACTCTATTTCAGATTATTTTCTGCTTATATAGACACTTACCTTTAAATCATCTTTAAATGGGTCTGTGTTGGCAGTGCTCATTCTCAAGGCTAATTCAAGCAAAGCTTCTAATCTAGTAGGTATAATGTCATCTACCGGCTTTTTCAGTTCCTCTTCTGTTAGATCCATGAAGTGAACAAAGAAATCTCCTTGGTCCATTAGGAAGTAGTGCTTTATAGACCTGCTTGACAAAATGCAAATACAAAAAAGAAAGGAGTTAGAAAGTAAGTTAAGTTTCAGAGTGTTAGTCTGTATCAGCAAAAAGAACGAGGAGTACTTGTGGAACCTTAGAGACTAGCAAATTTATTTGGGCATAAGCTTTCTTGGGTTAAAACCCACTTCATCAGATGCATGCAGTGGAAAATACAGTAGGAAGAGAACATGAAAAAATGGGGGTTGCCATACCAACTCTAACTGGACTAATTAATTAAGGTTAGTCTATTATCAGCAGGAGAAAAAAAACGTTTGTAGGGATAATCAGGATGGCCCATTTCAAACAGTTGACAAGAAGGTGTGAGTAACAGTAGGGGGAAAAATAGCACGGTGAAACAGTTTTTTGTTTGTGAAATGACCCATCCACTCCCAGTCTTTATTCAAGCCTAATTTAATGGTGTCCAGTTTGCAAATTAATTCCAATTCTGCAGTTTCTCGTTGGAGTCTGTTGTTGAAGAATTGCGACTTTCAGGTCTGTAATTGAGTGTTCAGGGAGGCTGAAGTATTCTCCGACTGGTTTTTGAATGTTATAATTTTTGATGTCTGATTTGTGTCCATTTATTCTTTTGCGTAGAGACTGTCCGGTTTGGCCAATGTACATGGCAGAGGGGCATTGCTGGCACATGATGGCATTTATCACATTGGTAGATGTGCAGGTGAACAAGCCCCTGATGGCGTGGCTGATGTGATTAAGTCCTATGATGGTGTCCCTTGAATAGATATATGGACAGAGCTGGCAACGTGCTTTGTTGCAAGGAAAGGTTCCTGGGTTAGTGTTTTTGTTGTGTGGTTGCTGGTGAGTATTTGCTTCAGGTTGGGGGGCTGTCTGTAAGCGAGGACTGGCCTGTCTCCCAAGATCTGTGAGAGTGATGGATTGTCCTTCAGGATAGGTTGTAGTTCCTTGATGATGTGCTGGAGAGGTTTTAGTTGGGGGCTGAAGGTGATGGCTAGTGGCATTCTGTTACTTTCTTTTTTGGGCCTGTCCTGCAGTTGGTGACTTCTGGGTACTCTTCTGGCTCTGTCAATCTGTTTCTTCACTTCAGCAGGTGGGTATTGTAGTTTTAAGAATGCTTGATAGAGATCCTGTAGGTGTTCGTCTCTGTCTGAGGGATTGGAGCAAATGCGGTTGTATCTTAGAGCTTGGCTGTAGACAATGGATCGTGTGATGTGGTCTGGATGAAAGCTGGAAGCATGTAGGTAAGTATAGCGGTCAGTAGGTTTCCGGTATAGGGTGGTGTTTATGTGACCATCGCTTATTAGCACTGTAGTGTCTAGGGAGTGTATCTCTTGTGTGGACTGGTTCAGGCTGAGGTTGATGGTGGGAGGGAAATTGTTGAAATCATGATGGAATTCCTCAAGGGCTTCTTTTCCATGGGTCCAGATTATGAAGATGTCATCAATGTAGCGCAAGTAGAGTAGGGGCATTAGGGGATGAGAGCTGAGGAAGCATTGTTCTAAGTCAGCCATAAAAATGTTGGCATACTGTGGGGCCATGGGGTACCCATAGCAGTGCCGCTGACCTGAAGGTATATATTGTCCCCAAATGTGAAATAGTTGTGGGTGAAGACAAAGTCATAAAGTTCAGGTTTGCCGTGACATTATCGGGGATACTGTTCCTGACGGCTAAGTAAGTTAACTATCCGTAATGCTAAATGTAGAAAAAAAAAAAAAAGGAGCAAAAGCCATCAGCTCTCAGTCAGTATGCAGACTCCCATGTAGAGGATGGATTTTCCTGTGACTGGACATACAACTAGAACTATGATGTCTTCCTTTTCCCCGCCCTCAGATCCAGGTGTTTGTGTGTTCAGATTTTTATTAAACATGTGCCCCATTCCTGTGCAAAAATTCTCTTGAAAACATGCATCTTACCTTTGGATCAGAACAATCAGGTAGGGCTCAGCCTAGAGAAGGTTCTGTCCCCAGTGCCTGACAACCTAACCTTGGTCTATCCAACCGCATCACTCCTGTGCAGCATAGCTGTCCTGGAGGATGAGGAGATCTCTAAAGTAGCCAGGACCCAATCCATTCAGAGCTGTCAATTAGGTGCAGTATCTTGAACACTCTAATGTGAAGATGCGAAGTTCACAAAACGTGTGTGTGATATGTTTGCATAGGCTTTTGCTGCTAATGAGGTGAGCTGCCATGTGGAGTGTCAATTTCAGCCTTCTTGTGATGGCTGTGTTAAGCCCAAGGCACAGTGAACTGCAGTAGTCTAACCTGGGGATAATGAAAATGTAGTTCTTATCTAAACAAGAGGAGGAAGAGGGCCAGAGATGGATGAGGGCATTCCTTGTCCTTTTGGCAATTTTTATGTCCAGGAGCAAAGGTGAGTCCGGCATGACCCTGAAACTGTGTGTCACCTGGACAATCTGATGCCCTTGATCATTGGCAAGTTTAGTGTATGAAGTCACTCAAAATGTGCCCCTTCCTGCTGTCATCATTTTTGTCTCTCTTATATTGAGCTTGAACCAACTACTCTCATCCATCTGCTGATATCTTCCAGGGGCTGAGACATCTTGATGATGGCAGGAGTCGAATCAGTGGAGGAGACATACAGTTGTGACATCTGCATGTTGCTGATGCACGAGTCTATGGTGTCTCATGATCACTCAGCAAGAACTCAAAATAGGTGTTAAAGAGAGAAAGAGTGGGGGACTCTGCCTGAGACAGGATGGGTGATGGGGAGTAGTTCCCTACAACAATTCTCTGGGATCTCAACCATAGTTAGTCCCCAAAGCTTGGGTGTTCACCAAAAGCACAGTAGGGCTCATACTAGTAGATCTCTCAGCAGCCTTCAGTGTATCAGCAAAGACATTTATTTCCTGTCTAAAATAAGAAGTTCATATATCAACCCCAGCAGAGTTGTTTCTGAGCAGTGTTCTGGCCTGAAATCTGACTGTGGTACCCAGGACACTGACAGAGGACATACTCTACTGGAGCTTGAAAGCCAGCAACTTTTCAATGTCTTGGCCAAAAAAGGGGAGATTGGAAACATGGCAATGGTTGGTGAGCTATTAGCACTAAGTGGAAGCTTCTGAAAGATGGCTTCAGATGATCTTCAGAGGGATTCTGCCTGTTCCTAGACAAGGGCAACAAAGGTGTGACAAGACTATGGTGATCAACAGATGGCTCAGGCAGTGGTGCTATAAGGAGGGCTTTGGGATGTATGGCCACTGGGATGCATTCATGGACAGAGGATTGTTCTCTTGGGATGGACTTCACCTGAGTAGGGACGGAAATAGACTTCTAGGATGGAGGCTGGCACAACTGATTAAGAGAGCTTTAAACTAGGAATTGGGGGGAGATGTCCTAGTAATCTCCACGCCAGATTTTAACATTGAGAGGGAAGAAAACGAAGTAAGAAAGGATACAGCCGTGGGTAGGAGAATGGACATAAGGAGGAAGGGTAATGTAGATACCAGTCTAACAGGTGATACTGGCAGTAGAATGTCTGGGCATAATCGGGTAAAGAATGTGAGCGAAGCCAAACAGCAAAAATTAAGATGTTGGACACCAATGCGAGGAGCCTAGGTAACAAAATGGAGGAACTAGAGTTACTAGTGCAGGAAATGAAACCACATATTATAGGGATAACAGAAACATGGTGGAATAGTAGTCATGACTGGAGTACAAGTATTGAAGGGTATGTGCTGTTTAGGAAAGACAGAAATAAAGGCAAAGGTGGTGGAGTAGCACTGTATATCAATGATGAGGTAGACTGTAAAGAAATAAGAAGGGATGGAATGAATAAGACAGAGTCTGTCTGGGCAAAAACCACATCGGGGAAGAAAGCTACTGGAGCCACCCCTGGGATAGTGCTTGGGGTGTGGTATAGACCACTGGGATCTGATTAGGATATGGATAGAGACCTCTTTAATGTTTTTAATGAAGTAAATACTAATGAGAATTATGTAATCATGGGAGACTAACTTCCCATAGACTGGAGGACAAGTGCTAGTAATAATAATAGGGCTCAGATTTTCCTGGATGCGATAGTTGATGGATTCTTTCACCAAGTAGTTGCTGAACCAACAAGAGGGGATGCCATTTTAGATTTGGTTATGGTGAGTAGTGAGGATCTCATAGAAGAAATGGTTGTAGGGGACAACCGTGGTTCGAATGATCATGAGCTAATTCAGTTTAAACTAAATTGAAGGATAAACAAAAATAGATCTGTGACTAGGGTTTTTGATTTCAAAAGGGCTAACTTAAAAAAATTAAGGAAATTAGTTAGGGAAGTGGATTGGACTGAAGAACTTGTGGATTTGAAGGCGGAGGAGGCCTGGAATTACTTCAAGTTAAAGTTGCAGAAACTATCAGAAGTCTGCATCCCAAGAAAGGGGAAAAAATTCATAGGCAGGAGTTATAGACCAAGCAAGCATCTCAGAGAGGTGATTAAGAAAAAGCAGAAAACCTACAAGGAGTGGAAGATGGGAGGGATCAGCAAGGAAAGCTACTTTATTGAGGTCAGAACATGTAGGGATAAAGTGAGAAGACCAAAAGCCATGTAGAGTTGGACCTTGCAAAGGGAATTAAAACCAATAGTAAAAGGTTCTATAGCCATATAAATAAGAAAAAGAAAAAAAAAGAAAGAAGTGGGACTGCTAAACACTGAGGATGGAGTGGAGGTTAAGGATAATCTAGGCATGGCCCAACATCTAAACAAATATTTTGCCTAAGTCTTTAATGAGGCTAATGAGGAGCTTAGGGATAATGGTAGGATGACAAATGGGAATGAGGATATGGAGGTAGATATTACCACATCTGAGGTAGAAGCCAAACTCGAACAGCTTAATGGGACTAAATCAGGGAGCCCAGATAATCTTCATCCAAGAATATTAAAGGAACTGGCACATTAAATTGCAAGCCCATTAGCAAGAATTTTTAATGAATCTGTAAACTCAGGGGTTGTACTGTATGACTGGAGAACTGCTAACATAGTTCCTATTTTTAAGAAAGGAAAAAGTGATCTGGGTAATTACAGGCCTGTTAGTTGGACATCTGTAGCATGCAAGGTCATGGGGAAAAATTTGAAGGAGAAAGTAGTTAAGGACATTGAGGTCAATAGTAATTGAGACAAAATACAACATGGTTTTACAAAAGGTAGATTGTGCCAAACCAACCTGATCTCCTTCTTTGAGAAGGTAACAGATTTTTTAGACAAAGGAAACGCAGTGGATCTAATTTACCTGGATTTCAGTAAGGCATTTGATATGATTCCACCTGGGGAATTATTAGCTAAATTGGAAAAGATGGGGATCAATATGAAAATTGAAAGGTGGATAAGGAATTGGTTAAAGGGGAGACTACAACGGGTCTTACTGAAAGGTGAACTGTCAGGCTGGAGGGAGGTTACTAGTGGAGTTCCTCAGGGATCGGTTTTGGGACCAATCTTATTTAATCTTTTTATAAGTGACCTTGGCACAAAAAGTGGGAATGTGCTAATAAAGTTTGCGGATGACACAAAGCTGGAAAGTATTGCCAATACAGAGAAGGACTGGGATATCATACAGGAAGATCTGGATGACCTTGTAAACTGGAGTAATAGTAATGGGATGAAATTTAATAGCAAAAAATGCAAGGTCATGCATTTAGGGATTAATAACAAGAATTTTTGTTATAAGCTGGGGATGCATCAGTTGGAAGTAACAGAGGAGGAGAAGGACCTCGGAGTATTGGTTGATCACAGGATGACTATGAACTGCCAATGTGATATGTCTGTGAAAAAAGCTAATGCGGTCTTGGGATGCATCAGGCGAGGTATTTCCAGTAGAGATAAGGAGGTGTTAGTACCGTTATACAACGCACTGATGAGACTTCATCTGGAATACTGTGTGCCATTCTGGTCTCCGATGTATAAGAAGGATGAATTCAAACTGGAACGGGTACAGAGAAGAGCTACTAGGATGATCCGACGAATGGAAAACCTGTCTTATGAAAGGAGACTCAAAGAGCTTGGCTTGTTTAGCCTAACCAAAAGAAGGCTGAGGGGAGATACGATTGCTCTCTATAAATGTATCAGAGGAATAAATACCAGGGAGGGAGAGGAATTATTTAAGCTCAGTACCAATGGGGACACAAGAACAAATGGATATAAACTGGCCATCAGGAAGTTTAGACTTTAAATTAGACGAAGGATTCTAACCATCAGAGGAGTGAAGTGAAGTTCCCCTTCCAAGGGGAGCAGTGGGGGAAAAAGACATATCTGACTTCAAGACTAAACTTGATAAGTTTATGGAGGGGATGGTATGATGGGATAGTCTAATTTTGGCAATTAATTGATCTTTGACGATTAGCAGTAAATATGCCCAATGGTCTGTGATGGGATGTTAGGTGGGGTGGGATCTGAGTTACTACAGAGAATTCTTTCCTGGGTGTCTGGCTGGTGAGTCTTGCCCACATGCTCAGAGCTTAGCTGAGTGCCATATTTGGGGTTGGGAAGGAATTTTCCTCCAGGGCAGATTGGCAGAGGCCCTGGGGTTTTTTTTGCCTTCCTCTGCAGCGTGGGACATGGGTCACTCGCTGGAGGATTCTCTGCACCTTGAAGTCTTTAAACCACAATTTGAGGACTTCAATAGCTCAGACATAGGTTAGAGGTTTGATACAGGAGTGGGTGGGTGAGATTCTCTGGCCTGCACTGTGCAGGAGGTCAGACTAGACGATCATAGTGGTCCCTTCTGACCTTAAGGTCTATGAGTCTATCTGCAAGCGCTCTTCCAAAGAAGCGTTTATGGTCTGATATAAAGTATTCGTTGGTGGTCTTGACCAGGCATGAATGACAGGTAGCAGTTCCAGAAGCCAGATACACCTCAGAGCTTCCAGAACCTCTATCCAGGGGATTGGTCTAAATTCCACCAGAGGAGGCGGGACAGGAGGCAACCCTGGCTCTGGAGAAGTTACCTTTGTTGCAGTGAGGTCCTCTGATTCTAGCAATTTTGTGAAATAGGCAGAGAGCTCTCTACAGAGATAGGGGCTCTGGTTTGCAAGGATTCTGGGTCTGTTAGGTATCTTACTGCATGGACCAGCTTTGGGGGTCATGATTTGACAAATGCAATTGTATAAGGTTCTTTCAGTTGCCTTCAAGGCTGTAGCAGATGTCCACAGGTAGGTACTCACCTTTTCAGGGACTGACCATGAGGAATTTGCACCACAGGTGCTCCAGCCTTCTGCTTTCACACTTTATTTGATGTGGTCTTTTGAGAACCACAGTGACCTATGCGGGAAATATGGGCGAAGGAGCTATTTTAAGGCTTGCTTGTTGAGGTTTCTGGCCAGCAGCTAATTGCATCGTTCTACTAGGTTGTTTTTGCACTGGTCTTTTGGCTGGGTGGTTTCCCCCACTTAGTTCTGAAGGTTTTGAGGGACCAAGAACTTGGGTCATACAGGGATCTACAAATATGCTTGACAACTGAAAGTTTCAGATAGAATACATCTGCTGCTGGCTGAACGGATTACATACAACATAAAAGTGGACGATAATTAAAACCAGACTGGACAAATCACTACGAAGCATCCTATTAAGAATGATCCTGCACTGGCCCTAAGGAATACATTGGATGATTTAATATGTCTATGATTCTGTGAATTCCAACTGAGATACATTTTTGACCTAATACTTGACAGAGCCATTTGTTTTTCACATTAAACTCACAAATCTAGTTTGCTTTATTTTTACAGATCAGAATTTCTATTGGAACTGCAATGATGTAATGGTAACATGGCATGGAAAAAACCCAAAAGGTGAAAAGATCATTACTTCACTATTAAATACAAACATTAATATATATTTAGGAAATAAATCAAACCTCAAATGAGCCACAAGTTCTTTTTCCTCCATTAGGAAATCCAGAAGAACCTTGCTAGCATAGTTATAAGCTTTTTCTATTTGCTCCACATATGCTCGCTCTTTCAATGTGTAGATGACCTCTTTAGCCTCAGGGCAGGTAACATCACAACCACATTCTCGAACAACATTTAAATATTTCCCTAAAAGAAAAAAAAGTGGCAGCTGCTGTTTAGTCTGACTAATATTAATGCAATTAATTTGCACTCTCTCAAACAGGTAGACATTTAGGCCAAAACTTTCAAATATAAGGGTATAATTTTCAAAAATGTCTATGTGGTTAAGAAGTCAAGAGGACGCAAGCACTTTTAAAAATTTTACCCTAGGTATCTAAAATTAGACTCCTAAATCCACATATAGGCACTCAGAACTGGCCTGATATCCAGAAATGCTGAGCAACCTTAGCTCTGAATGAAGTCAATGGGAGTTGCAGATACTCAAAACCTTTGAAAATCAGGGATTATATCTCAGAAACGTGGAGCACCTAGCACTTCTCACTGAGAACAATGGGAACTGATGGGATGTTGGAGATTTGTGAAAAACTGGATTACTTCATTTATGTGCCTAAATCAAAACAAAGACCTTTTGAAACTCAGGCTTGTTGTAGGTGCTGCGCCCTTCTGAAAGTCAGGCTCCAGGCTACATGTGAGGATTTCAAAGCAGTTTACAAAGACTCACAACCCACTTTTGTGAGATAAGTATGGATTATAGGGCTGTCAATTAATCGCAGTTAACTCACGTGATTAACTAAAAAAAATTAATTGCAATTTAAAAATTAATCTCGATTAATCACAGTTTTAATCACACTGTTAAACAATAGAATACCAATTTAAATTTATTAAATATTTTGGATGTTTTCTACATTTTCAAATATTTTGTTTCAATTTACACCACAGAATACAAAGTATATAGTGTTCACTTAATATTATTTTTATTACAAATATTTGCACTCTAAAAATGATAAAAGAATAGTATTTTTCAATCACCTCATACAAGTACTGTAGCGCAATCTCTTTATCGTGAAAGTGCAACTTACAAATGTAGATTTTGTTGTTGTTACATAACTGCACTCAAAAACAAAACAATGTAAAACTTTAGAGCCTACAAATCCACCCAGTCCTACCTCTTGTTCAGCCAATCACTAAGACAAACAAATTTGTTTACATTTACGGGAGATAATGCTGCCCACTTCTTATTTACATCACCTGAAAATAAGAACAGGTGTTCTCATGGCACTGTTGTAGCCAGCATTGCTAGGTATTTACATGCCAGGTATGCTAAACATTTGTATGCCCCTTCATGCTTTAACCACCATTCCAGAGGACATGTTTCCATGCCGATGAGGCTCGTTAAAAAAATAATGCATTAATTAAATTTGTGACTGAACTCCTTGGAGGAGAACTGTATGTCTTCTGCTCAGTTTTACCTGCATTCTGCCACATATTTTGTGTTATGACAATCTCAGATGATGACCCAGCATATGTTCGTTTTAAGAACCCTTTCACTGCAGATTTGACAAAACGCAAAGAAGGTACCAATGTGAGATTTCTAAAAGTAGCTACAGCACTCGACCTAAGGTTTAAAAAACTGAAGTGCCTTCCAAAATCTGAGAGCATGTTTTCAGAAGTCGTAAAAGAGCAACAGTCCAATGCAGAAACTACAGAACCGGAACCACCAAAAAAGAAAATCAATTTTTTGATGGGGGCATCTGATTCAGATGATGAAAATGAATGTGTGTCAGTCCGCACTGCTTTGGATCGTTATCGAGCAGAGCCTATCATCAGCATGGACGCATGTCCTCTGGAATGGTGGCTGAAGCATGAAGGGACATATGAATCTTTAACGCATCTGGCACATAAATATCTTGCGATGCTGGCTTCAATAATGCCATGCAAATGCCTGTTCTCACTTTCAGGGGACATTGTAAACAAGCAGCGGGCAGCATTATCTCCTGCAAATATAAACAAATTTGTTTGTCTGAATGACTGGCTGAACAAGAAGTAGGACTCAGTGGACTTATAGGCTCTAAAGTTTTACATTGTTTTATTTTTTGAGTGCAGTTATTTTCTTGTACATAATTCTACATTTCTAAGTTCAACTTTCATGATAAAGAGATTTCACTTTCATGATACAGAGATTGTATTTGTTTTAGGTGAACTGAAAAATACTATTTCTTTTTTACAGTGAAGATATTTGTAATAAAAATAAATATAAAGTGAGCACTGTACACTTTGTATTCTGTACTGTAATTGAAATCAATACAGTTGAAAATGTAGAAAACATCCAAAAATATTTAAATAAATGGCATTCTATTATTGAGCGCGATTAATTGTGTGATTAATTTTTTTTAATTGCTTGACAGCCCTAATAGATTATCATCACCGTTTTACCTGACAAGGAAACTGAGGCACAGTGAAGGGAAATGACATACCCAAGAATAGAACTCAACACTCCCAGGTTCCAATCCTGTGTCTTAACCATTAGTTGATCCTTCTTCTCTGGAAGGAGTATGCCAAGGCATACTGTAGTCTTCCCATAATAAAAAATGCTGATTAATAGCCCCAAATCATACACTGACAATGTGAAACAGAAAAGTTGATGTGATTACTGACTTTCATTATTGTGGCAAATTGCCGGCACTATTATGATGGGTCCTGAGCTTTCTCCTCTTGTGGGGGGTTTCAGGGCGCTGTTTCTCGCCCCTGATCTGGGGTATCAACTGTCCCATTAGTGTCCCAGAGAAGGGGAGTGGAGAGGGAGGGACCCGGGCCTGCCCTCTACTCCGGGTCCCAGCCCAGGGGCCCTAGGGATAGCGGCAGACCACGAACTAGCGATACTTTCCCCTGGGCCACATTCCTCTTTGGCCCTCTAGCTTGTGGGGGCTTCCTGCCCTCTCTCCGCTTGGGCCAAGTTTCTCTCAACCCCTTGTCTCTGTGGAGTCTCTCTGCTCTGCACAAGCCGGGTTTTCCTTTACCTAGGGTCTTGGTCTTCTGGCCCGCCACAGCACTTCTCCAAACTGCTCTCCTCCAAACTGCTCTCTACTCCAACCCCAAACCACTCTGCTTCAATTCCTCCAAACCGCTCTCTGTTCCAACACCAAACCACTCTGCTTCAACTCCTTCAAACTGCTCTCTGCTCCAACACTAAACCACTCTGCTTCAACTCTTTTCTCCCTGTCGATTGAAACAGAGGGTTTTTATCAGGTGACTGGCTTCAGGTGCTCTAATTAATCTATAGCAACCTCTCTTCCCTCTACAGGGAATAAGGCTCTCATCATCCTGGAGCTTACATATCTCCCCTCGATCACTCTCCTGTTGCCCTCTGGCCATGCTGTATCACATTATGCACGTCTGTGCATCTCAAGTGCAATTTAAAATGTTAATGTCGTTTAGTGCAACTATGAGCTGAATAGTAGAAGAATTTACAGCAACCAATCACTTCCATCCTGTGTTGTCACTGTACATCTTAGACACTTCTATACATTCAGTCACAGTCACTTACTTACCTGTGCTAAGTATCTTGTCAGCCATTTTCTGTAGGAATGATGGAATTTGTTGCTGAACAACAGTATATCTTTGATCCCAATATTTGTCATTATAATCCTCTTGTATCTTCTCCTTCTGCAACTCGTGTTCTTCCACCATGAACTCACTGTGCAATTAAAGCAGGTTTTTTAGATACAACAACAAGTACCAACAAGATTACTATTTAACTTGACCTCAAACTAGTAATGTGATCCATCAGAAATGGGAATCCATAAGAATTCTGGCTCCTGGAATAATTCCTAATAAATGTTTCATGAGCACTGGTGTCTTGATGATTGGTATTCAGTTGTGGCAACAGAAATGGCAATATGCTAAGTTTCAGTATTGACCTGTAGCCTTCACCACTGGGGAATGTAAATAAGTGAAGCCATATATAAAGCACCATTTGTAATTATGGAATTTTAGAAGACGTCTACCAGGGCTAAGCACAATTCAATTACAGTGGAATAAACTAAGAAATTAGCATAATTTTAGTGAAATATGTACATTCCCACCACAAGAAAACATGTTTCTCTCTTGAAAATAAAATATCTAAACAATCAATATGAACTATAATTTTTCTAGTATTCTAAAAATGTTATCCAATCATTAAACACACAATGAAAATATTCCATAATCTGTTAAATTACAAAAAATGCATCAATAAAAAACTTAATTCCACAAAAAACGGGATATTTCAGTTCCCAGAGTAACTGTAACTCAAACTGTTGATAACCTGTCCTGTTAAATAATCCTGTTAATGGATGTAGTGAGGTGGAGTGGCCTCCCTCCAAACTTGAGAGAAAGGGACCACTACACTCCCCATGGTGTGAAAAGACAAACCTGCCCCGCTCCCCTTGCCGGAAGTACCAGCGCGAGGCAGGACATATAAAGGGAGGGCACTGCAGCTCATTTGAGCGGGAGACATGGAAGGAGGCAGATGTCTCCAGTCCACTGCAGAACTCTGGAGCTGAAACTGCACTGTGCAGTGCCCTGCCCCCAGAGGAGACCAACCCTGGACAGGCGTTGCCAGGACCCCAGGACCCCAGGACTGGGGTAGGAAATAACCCAAGGAAACCAGATTTTGTCTGGTTTTGTCACTGGAGCACGCGTCAGCAGGTTTTGGTGGGATCCCCAGTGACAGAACCATCTGCCACTGTTATGCCAGGCTGAGGTTGGACCAATCTACACGGGAGGTCTACTTCCTGGACACCACCGTACAAATAAGCGATGGCCACATTAACACCACCCTATACCCTATACCGAAAACCCACCTACCGCTACGCCTACCTTCATGCCTCCAGCTTCCACCCCGGTCACACCACACGGTCCATCGTCTACAGCCAAGCACTGAGGTACAATCGCATCTGCTCCAACCCCTCAGACAGAGACCAACACCTACAAGATCTTCACCAAGCATTCTCAAAACTACGATACCCACACAAGGAAATAAAGAAACAAATCAACAGAGCCAGACGTGTACCCAGAAGCCTCCTGCTACAAGACAGGCCCAGAAGAGAAACCAACAGAACTCCACTGGCCATCACCTACAGTCCTCAGCTTAAACCTCTCCAACGCATCATCAGTGATCTACAACCCATCCTGGACAATGATCCCTCACTTTCACAGACCTTGGGAGGCAGGCCAATCCTCGCCCACAGACAACCTGCCAACCTTAAGCATATTCTCACCAGCAACCACGCACCGCACCATAACAACTCTAACTCAGGAACCAACCCATGCAACAAACCTCGATGCCAACTCTGCCCACATATCTACACCAGCAACACCATCACTGGACCTAACCAGATCAGCTACAACATCACCGGCTCATTCACCTGCACGTCTACCAATGTTATATATGCCATCATATGCCAGCAATGCCCCTCTGCTATGTACATTGGCCAAACTGGACAGTCACTACGCAAGAGGATAAATGGTCACAAGTCAGATATCAGGAATGGCAATATACAAAAACCTGTAGGAGAACACTTCAACCTCCCTGGCCACACAATAGCAGATGTAAAGGTTGCCATCTTACAGCAAAAAAACTTCAGGACCAGACTCCAAAGAGAAACTGCTGAGCTCCAGTTCATTTGCAAATTTGACACCATCAGATCAGGATTAAACAAAGACTGTGAATGGCTATCCAACTACAGAAACAGTTTCTCCTCCCTTGGTGTTCACACCTCAACTGCTAGCAGAGCACCTCACCCTCCCTGATTGAACTAACCTCGTTATCTCCACACTGATATATACCTGCCTCTGGAGATTTCCATTACTTGCATCTGAAGAAGTGAGGTTCTTACCCACGAAAGCTTATGCTCCCAGTACTTCTGTTAGTCTCAAAGGTGCCACAGGACCCTCTGTTGATTTTTACAGATTCAGACTAACACGGCTATCCCTCTGATACTTGCCTTAGTCCGGAGACTTAGGCTAAAGACTGCTCCCTGTTCTGCCCTGCCCAGAGGATAGGAGTTTCCCTTATAGACTGTTAATGCTGTCTGCCTCAGCAAGGAGGCTGTGGGCTCTGCCTGCCTAGAGGCCCAGAGCCCTAGACTCTTGATTGGTGTCAGCCCTAGCCAGAAGATTCTGGGCCAAAGACTGCTTACTGCTCTACTTTGCCCCTCCCAAAGGGGCTAGAGCTCCAGACTGTTAATGATTGTGTCCCCCATTAGGAGGCTATGAGCTACAGACTGGTTGCAGCTCAGCCCCGCCAGCGGGGCCTGAGCCCAACTGCTGCTGCAGTGAGGCAGAGTGGCCTCCCTCCCTGCTTGAGAGCGAGGGAGCACTAAAACTGACTATAGCTAATGCTACACAAACTGAGCAGAAATAAGGTGGTTTTCAATCTGACCTGAGTGTGTGTAAAATCTTAACTATAACTATACGTTAATAGTTTTTTGCAATAGTTAATTTCCTTGAATTTTAAAAACAAAAAAAAGAGACAAAGAAGGTTCCAGTGCATTTGACTATATGGCCACAGACTAAAAGCATGTGCATTTAAACATGTGATCTAACAACCCCACATTCCAGTCAAAGTTTGCTGAGTCTAGGGCCGTGCATCCCTGTGAAAACTAGGGACTGACAGAACAGGGGACTCAGCAGGAAGTCTCCCTGACCAGCTGGGCCACCTATTTTTATAGTTTGGGTTTTTTTAAACATAGCCCTGGAGAGTACAAAAGCACATTTAATTACCACATTTTCAAATATGGCAGGATGATGAAAAGGAAGGCTAGCTGACAGGAAGCTGAAGCAGTCATGGTTAAGATGATCCAAAGCTCAAACGGTCTGTCATAATCAGTTTACACTGCATTTTGTGTGCAGAGTTCCACAGACATGAATTCATATAATTGGTATTGTTCAAAATGAGATGACAGCAGCATGCAGTATGAAATTTTAAAATATTTTTAGTTTTATTAAATTATCATTTTAGTTATTGCTAAATGAAATTCCTTAACCTATGTCAAAGCCACCAATCCTCAGGAAGAATGTTATCTATACTACAGCTAGAATCATACAACTGGGTCAGTGTCTACTTATAGCAACAAGGTCCAGTACAACCAAACAGCAGCATTCTTCTGGCATAATCATGTTGGCTTGACAACATCTACCATGATGTACAATAACTCTTGCATCAGTGCATTCTAAGGAAAAAAATAAGCAGCTGTCCTTCTGCCGCAAACACTCATGCCAGGGACAGAGGACTGCAAGTATTTTACACCATGGATTTTGGGATGTTCTTCAGTACAGACACCTGGGATGTAGGAAGATTGACTAGCCTGGTTACACAGACCTGAGAAGTGAGGTTTTTACCCACGAAAGTTTATGCCCAAATAAATCTGTTAGTCTTTAAGGTTCCACCAGACTCCTTGTTGTTTTTGTAGATACAGACTAACACGGCTACCCCCTGATACCAGATAGGTGTGTGATGGAATACTCCCATGTATTCACATCCTACATACTACCGTAATAATCATTGTGCAAGGTATGCCTTGTAAGGTATCATTTGAAAACTCAAAATTGGCTGGTCAGTATAGTATTGATAAAATATGTGTGGCAACACTGTATATGAAGTTATCATACAGAGGAATCTTTTATTAACGTATGTTCCAAACCCCACAGCCCTGCCCTGAAGAGTCTGGTCAGTAGTCTTGTTGGAAGCATGTGGTGAGATATTTTGCTTGAATCTGATACAGTTTGTTAAGTTAGGCCCTAGAAAGCGTCCTATTTTTATCATAAACATTTCTGACTTTTATGCCGCATTACTTGTATTCACTTAAAATCTCTCTCTTTGTGGTTAATAAACATGTTTTATTGTTTTGTCTAATCCAGCGTGTCTGGGTAACTCTATTTAGGATAATAGGCTAGTGTATATTATTCCTTTCAGGAATAAGGGGCTTAATATATTTGGACTATCCAGGAGAGGGCTGGGCAGTACAGAATACACATTTCTGGGGGGAAATCCGGAACTGGGAGTGTGTTGGAGTCACCCTGCAGTATAACCAAGGCTGGTGAAAGCCAGGCTGTGACTGACAGGCTGCAGTTACACAAACACATCTGGGAGTGATGTGCATGCTGGTGGCATTTGGTGAGCAGTCCAGGTTGGAGGCTACAGCAGCAAGGTATTGCACAGCACCCCAGGTCACAGGGCAAGGTGACACAGCTCCCGACTGGTCTGGATTGTACTTTG
>NC_048304.1:61091994-61147435 GCF_013100865.1 Trachemys scripta elegans | reverse complement strand
CCTCCCTCCCTCCCGATTTTCCCGGACATGCCTGGCTTTTGGGGATTTCCCCCCGGACAGGGATTTGAGCCCCCAAAAGCCGGACATGTCCGGGAAAATCCGGACGTATGGTAACCCTACCATACCCTAGAACTCCCTGTGTGGACACGCTCCATCAGGGCCGGCTTTAGGCTGATTCAGCCGATTCAGCTGAATTGGGCCCCGTGCCTAAGAGGGTCCCGCAGCTGTCCACCCCACCCCCGCCCCCACCCCCAGCTCACTTCCCCCTCCTCCCCTCCCCTGAATGCTCCGCCCCCTGCTCCTCCCCCTCCCCTGCTTCCCGCGAATCAGATGTTCGCGGGAAGTCTGAAAAGAAGCAGGGGCAGGCGGGCAGCAGCAGGCAAGATGGAGCGGGGGGGGCGCGAGGAGGGCTCCGGGGAGGCGCGGCCCAGTCTGGCCCCAGCCCCAGCGGCTCTGGCTCCAGCCCGGCTCGGGCCCCGGGGCACCGGCCCCGGTTTCGGCCAAGCGCGCCAGCCCGGCCCCACGGTCCTGGCCCAAGCACCTCCAGCCCGAGTGGCTCTGGCTCCAGCCTGGCTCGGGCCCAGGGGCACTGGCCCCGGTTCCACCCAAGCACCCCCGGCCTGACCCTGCGGCTCTGGCCCCGGCTCGAGCACCTCCAGTCTTGGCCCCGGCGGCTCTGGCTCGGGCCCTGGGGCACCATTCCCGTCCCCGGCCGAGCACGCCGGCCCGGCCCTGGCCCTGGCCGAGCGACTCCGGCCGAGCACCCCCAGACCTGACCCCAGTGGCTCCGGCCCACGCCCAAACCCTGCGACCACGGCCAAAGCACGGCCTGATTCCTGGGGGCGGGGCTTGCCGCTGGCAAGCCCCGCCCCCCGGAATCAAGCCCCGCTCTTGCTAAGGCCGGCCCTGCGCTCCATGTGAAATAAGAGAGGCTTTTTCCAGCTTAGCTTAAACTGCTTCCAAAGTGACACCAGCTAAACTGCGCAAGGACTCCCTTATCCCAGACTAGAAGTGTCATCCGAGGTCACACCAGCCTAGCCAGAGCACGATGAGTTCACACCTTCTGCTGCCACCTCGGCTGATTCCCATAGCAACGAGAGCACGGCTACCAAGGCAGCTATGTTGCCATTGACTGGCCTCTCCCTCACCCCGACATGGTCTCTGAAAGCCATGGTGCACTGGCAGGGCTGCCCAGCACATCAGGAACACATGGACGCAGATGGTGCTTTGTAAATGCTGCTGGCCTGAGAGGGACCCTAGCTGCAGAGATCAATTGCTCAGCCATTCCCACTCCTGCCCCTACCCTTGTCCTCCCTTTCCAGCACGGTGGCCTCCCGCGCACACATGGCTTGTCTCTGCTCTCCACCTCTCTGTGGCTGCCCTGTAACACACCAAAGACCCTGTCCTCTGAGCCTGCCAGCTAGCCCAGTCCTCACAGGCCTGGAGAGAGAAGCTTTTGGGGTTTAGCTGAGCCCTGCCAAGGTGGAAAGAGTTTGAACTGCTTGTGCGCTTCCCGGGAGTGTTCACCTAACTGCATCAGCTCAGGAAAGCGAACTGGGCAGCACCATGACAGACAGCGCAATGGAGACTTTGCTCAGAGTGCAGCTGTGGTTGAGAAAGCAAAGAGGGAGCTAGGCATTTGGAGTCCAAGTGTAACACTGACAGACCCCGGTCATTGGCAGGTGGGATCAAACCTGGGACCTCTGGAGCTAAATGCTTGAGCCTCTACTGCGTAAGTAAAAGGCAGCTGGCTGTTAGCTAAAGCTGTAGAGCAAACTCATGAATCCCTCGCTCTAAGTGGTCTTGTTGCTACTAGATGGGACAGAACACCACACCCAAGACGTGTGTGGGTTACACAAGCTCTTCGGAGAAGGAACCGTGTCTTGGAGCCCTGTGCATGCTTATGTACCAACAGTGATCCCGTCTCAGGCACTTTGATTTTGGGGCAGGACTGGTTTTGGTGCTGTGTTTGTGCAGCACATGGGGCCTTGATCCATAACTCGGGCTCTGAGGCTGCATAATACAGGTTATAATAATAATAATATGAAGAGCTCTGTGTAGCTCAAAAGCTTGTCTCTTCCACCGATAGAAATTGGTGCAGGAAAAGATATTACCTCACCCACCTTGTCTCTAATAATAATAATGTTGCATCTCCCGTGCCAGCTCAGCCAGGAGATGGCGCTAGGCTGGAAGGGGGAGAGGCCCCACTCTGCCCTCTTCTGCATGATCTGTGATGAGTGTGATGGATTTGTACCCACCAAGCCCTCGTCAGAGCCAATGACACTGGCCCATCCATAGGGTTATGAGGAAAGATACCTTCTCTTGACCATGCTGTCATGGGCAAATTTCTGCTGGGCCTTCAGAGGGCCTGGTCACTGCAAACACATCCCTGCTATGCTCTTCACTCCCCTGGCTGGTGCATTCCTCCAATGGGAAGTGTCACAGGCTAACAAGGTAGCAGCCTGCCTTGGGTGGCACTGAAATGGTCATACAGCCCAGCTGAGGTGGCCAAGGGATCCGTCACCCAAGGCCCAGTTCAGTGCCATTACAATTGGGCAGCAAAAGCACAGTGGCTAAGGCTGAAATGAGCTTATTGTTTAACAGCTAAGTTTTCTTAGTGCTCTAGAATCCACAGGCTGACACAGATTATCTAGAAAATTGCTGTGCCTCATCTAGGTCCAAGGCAGAGTTAATGGTGCAACATTGGGTTATTTGGTCAAGGGATTCCCAAGAAGAGGACCTGAGTGAAGTTTCCTGTTCTTATAACATTGTTTGGCACACGCCTGAGGCTCAAACCATTGTACTGGTCCAGCCCAAACTGAAATCACCTGATTGCGTTTGAGCTCCACTAGTGTCCAGCACCCACTAACACGTCACAATACTTTACAAGCTACTTGGAATTAAAGTTAGCTCTAAAAGTAACTGAAGCCAGGGTGATATGCTGCAGCCAGTGATCTGGGCATGCACTGCTGGGCTGCTGCTCTGTGAGGAGCTTGAGTGGGTACAGGGACAAGTGATGTTAGAGCTGCCACATAGGTAGAGGCAGTGTGCTGTAGCCTCCCTGAATCCTCCCCAGTCCCACAGGCTGTCAATCGGCCATCTGCAGATTCCTGAAAATACCTGCTGTGCTCCTTGCTACACTTTTCTTACCGTTTGCTTTGAAGGGGGGGCAAGGGCCATCATTTCATTACGCGCCGTGCCGAGCACAACGGGGCCCTGATCTCTGACTGAAGCCATTAGGGAGCAGTGCAATACAAATCAAATCATTAAAATATGTTTTAAAGAGAAAACATATGTGCTTCTCTGTGATTTTCTTGTCTTATGATTTATTTAATTGTTTACTGTTAAGATTGTGTTACCAGCATTACATGTTATTGTCATTAGTATTTATTAATCTACATCAAAAAGATACAGATAACGCCATTGTCTCTCTGAACAGTGCATCTTTCAATAAAAGCAGATTACCATTAGAACTGCTGCACGGAGCAATTATTAGAAAGATTCTGGTGCCCCTACTCATGTTGAATAGCCAAAAGTAATTGGATGGAAATTAATGGAACAGCTCAAGGGGATATTTACAATTCAGTTTGAGGAAGGGTACCCAGAATCTGGCTGTTGGGGATCCCTTTTGACAATGTCATAGAATGGCCTGAAATATGCATACAATTAAAACCTACTCTGTGTATGGACCGACCACAGAATGCACAACACTGCATCTCCATAGGATGCAAGTTTTTCTTTAGATCCCTCTTCTTATGTCTTCAACTCAAACCAAGTGAAGGGGAGGAATGGGCAGGGAGAATGAATCATCACTGATGGAAACTGTTCTGCTGGGGCTTCTGAAACAAACAGGGACCCACAGCTTCCTGCTTGCTGCCATTATTGCTTCTCATTACAGCCCTTTCCATGCAGGCTCTCCTCATGCTTCCTGTTGGAGTGGGTCTCTGTAGGAACTTCCTCCTCTGCCAGTGGGCCTTCGTGGATGTCTGTCCCACCCTCATTGTTGCTCCGTGGCTGAAGGATGGCTGGATGCAGGACTAGATCTTTCTCATAGTTGCATGGGGAGAGCAAAGGACCATCATGTGTTATAAGCAGGCACATGGCAATGCATCCTCGTGAGCAGGAGAGCCTGCCTAAGCCGGGGGCTGGTTTGGCACACCTCTCTATGCCTCGCTACATATTGCTTTTAGTTTGCGTCAGCCCTGCTGTGGGTCAAAAGAGATGAACCCTGTCCTCAGTGAGGTCCCAAACCTGCAGGATCTGCCCCCATTCTTACCCCTCCGTCTCCAAGAGTATGGTGCTCATGAGTGGAGTTTCATCGATCCCAAGGTCAGAAGGGAGCATTGTGATGATCTAGTCTGATCTCCTGTGTAACACAGGCCAGAGAACTGCCCAGAGTTAATGCCTGTTGGAACTAGAGCAGACCTTTTAAAAAACATCCAATCTTGATTTTAAAATTGCGAGTGATAGAGAATCCTTGGTAAGTTGTTCCAGTGGTTATTTCCCCTGGCTGTTAAAAATGTATGCCGGTTATGAGCTGGGTGAAGCACTCCCAGGGCCCCATATCTGGACTCGCTGCTCAATTCAAAAGAGGTAACACTCCTTATTTCCTGTCTGAATTTGTTTAGCTTCAGCTTCTAGCCACTGGACTATGTTAGACCTTTCTCTGCTCGATTGAAGAGCCCATTATTAAATATCTGTTCCCGACGTAGGTACTTATGGATTGTGATCAAGTCACCCCTGAACATTCTTTTTGTTAAGCTAGATACACTGATTAAAGGATTAGGAAACACGCCTTATAGTGATAGCCACAAAGAAATCCTTCTCGTAGCTCTTCTCTGAACCCTCTCAAGTTTATCAACCTCCTTCTTCAATTGTGGGCACCAGAACTGGACACCAGCAGCGGTGGCCCCAGTGCCAAATAGAGAGGTAAAAATCACCTCTCTCCTCCTACTTGCGATTCCCCTGATTGTGCGTCCAAGGATCCCATTAGCTGTTTTGGCCACAGTGTCACACTGGGAGCTCATGTTCAGCTGATTATCCACCACAATTCCAAATCTTTTTCAGAGTCACTGCTTCCGAGGACAGAGTCCCCCATCCTGTAAGTCCGGCTTACGTTTTTTGTTCCTAGATGTAATACATTTAACCATATAAAAACACAGACTGTTTGCTTGTGCCCAGTTTACCAACATGCCCTGTGTGGCAGCAAGAGGCGAAAGATCCCCAGGACACACACACCGTGGGTCAGAGGCAGGGTAGCCGGCATGCTCCTTCCCTGGAGTCAATGGGTGGGAGTGGCAGAGCTGTGCTGCGGTAATTGAGCCCATCAGGGCTGTTGCAATTGTAATGTCACAGCAGCACCCCGAGAGTTGAGTTTCCATCACAATTTCTGTTTAAAGGTTGGCCTCGCTAAGTCCTCTTAAAATCGACAAGCTTAGTTGGACTTGTTTCTCCCCGTAGGGCTCAACTCCCCTCCCACAGGACTAGTGGACACTCAGCTGAATGAAACTGTGTGTAGAATAACTGGGACCAAAGAATCCTAGAAATGTCAGGCTAGAAGGGACCTTGAGAAGTCCAGTCCAGCCCCCTGTGCTGAGGTAGGAACAAGAAAACCTAGACCAGGGGTTCTCAAACTTCATTGCACTCCGATCCCCTTCTGACAACAAAAATGACTACAGAACCCCAGGAGGGGGGGCCGAAGCCTGAGCCTGCCGAGCCCCACCGCCCATGGTGGGGGTGGGCCAAAGCCTGAGCCCCACTTACCCAAGTGGAGAGGCTAAAAATCAAAGCCCAGTGGCTTCAGCCACAGCCAGGGGGCCTGAAACCTGAGCTCCGGTGCCCAAGGCTGAGGCTTGGGGTGGTGGGGCTCGGGTTTCAGCTTTGATCCCAGGCCCCAGCAAGTCTAAGTCAGCCCTGGTGACCCACAGTTTGAGAACTGGTGAATGTAAAGTGCCACCCTGCCCACCACTTTTACCCTCTCGCCCCTACTTCAATGGATTGTAACTAGCGACACTAACATTCCAGTCATACACATCGTTCCATCAGATTTCCCCATTTCCCCTCCTCAATGAGAATTTCCAACTCAGTAAGGAAGTTGTGCTCTTCCTTATTGCCCAGACTCCAGTGCTAATAGCAGTGATGCTTCCATTCACGAGTGATATCTTGCAGGGCACATACACGCAGCATAGCATTCCCCTGAGTCCACACTTGGGTTACTGCAGGATGGATTATCTGTAAGCCAGGGAGAGACACCACCTCGTGTCCCGTTCTTCCCTCCATTGGAAGGTGCCATGGGAGAAAGCCAACGTGTGCCCATGGCCGCAGCAGCATAGGATTGCTGGCATTGCAGAGTGCTCTCCAGGAACCCTCAAGCCTTCCCTATCAGCTCTGCAGCATCAGAACAGCAGAGCCTGGATTGGAGCAAGGGAAAGGCTTGTTTTCCACAGAATCCTTCCCTCAGGGCCGGAGCATTAGAAGAGAAATCCCTGTGGGAGTTAATATTGTTCTAAAAAGAGCTGCCAAGTGGTGTGCAGATTCTTGACAGACCATGGAAAGTGAACAGTTTGTAGCGATGCATAAAGCCCTACACTGATTGCTCTGGGAGGATTCCCCCAAGCAGCTGGGGGTGGCAGGACCTTATTCCATACCTCTCATGTGAAAGCTTGTAGCAAGCCAGAGGCAGATTTCTAGAGGGTTAATTCAGAAATTCCCTATGGAACCTAGAGGCTGCGGCTTGCATCAGGAAGGAGCCAGGTGGTTGTTGGAGTGACTCTAGGAGGAATGCTATGGGATGGCTCTCTGATTTCCTCTTCACTCTGCTTCTTCACACACCCACCTTTGGGGTAAGTCCTTTACCTCCTCCTCAGCCCCCAGCTTCTGCATGTGGATTGGAAGCCAGATACAGCAATAGAGAAGTTGCCCAGTCAGCCCATCCACAGAAGGATCCATTGCAGCTCAAGTCCTCCTGCTTCTCACAGCCCAGAGGAATGCACGACACCCAGACTGGACTCTGCATTAGTCACCAACAGGTGAGTGTGGCAGGAGAGGACAAGTGACATGTCTGCAAATAGTTTTTTCTGGACTGCTGAGGTGAGGGGAGAGAGGCCAGATTTCATCTGGCTCCTTAGGACTCTGAGGAAGCTCTGGGATCTGGAGCCACGTCTCTGGAGCCTCAGAATGTGCAGGCTTGGAGACGTGTGGCTCCTGCCTAGTGTACAGTACCCTGCCATGCTCCCCCACAAGAGTTGCATTAACAGGCAACTCTGCAAGTGACCCCCCATGCCTCTGTATTTCCTTGGCCACATGTACTGTACATGTATGTATTTCTGGTGGCTAGTCCAGAAAAAGAGGACAAGAGCTCACTACTGTTACCAGCTGAGGGATTGTTGGGTTGAGATCAGCTGGTAGAAGCATGCAGTAGCAACAGAATCTGAGACTTCAAGCTCCTAAAGTGACCTCTTAACTTTATAGGCCTGCCCTTTCATCATACACAGCTATTTTGAAGTTTAGTGTGACCGTAAAGAGACCCATTTTAAACCCTTCGCCCCCCACACACCATAAAGCCCGCAGTATTCATCATTAGCTACTTATTTCTACTCCTCTGGCTCCCAACCTGCTTTTCCTCCCTACTGCTGCCAGCCACCTTCGAGTTCTCCCTCTCCTGTCCCCTGCTCTGCTCACTTGATTGCAGCAGCTCAGTGGATGGTCCAGCTTTGCTCTTTCACTTCCATTCTCCACTTCTTTGGATGGCTGCATTTGCCATTACCTGAGTCCTCTGTCTAGGCATGCAGGCCCAGCAGCTAAATCCAAAGCCCCCCTGAGAGCAGTGGGAGATTAGCCTGGACTGTCAGGAGTGGAGGTTTGGCCCATGGGGACCCCAGGCACTGCAGCTGCTGCCACCTATTGCCAAACAGCTCTTCTACATTCTGCAACTGGCCTCACTGGCTGACTATCTAGGAGAACAGAAACCCTTTGTTAGAGCAGGAGAGTCTGTTCAGTGCTGCACTCTTTCACTGTGACCCTCTGGTAGCCATGCAAACACCTAGGAGCCTCTCAAGGAGTTCCTTGCTCAGTCACTTGGCAGCCACTAGCAATGATCTCTGACAGTGTCATTGCAGAGGGGGGCTCAGTGACATTGTGGGTGACCATGCAGCCAGTTGCTTTCCATCCCTGTGCCACAACTAACAGGGATAATACGGACCCCCCTCAGAGGGGCTGGCAGGGGTCATTACCGTAATGACTCAAGTTGGTGTGAGTTGTGCTCTTGGTAGCAAAGGGCCAGATTCAGTCCCCATGGATGCCCATGGTGTCTGTATGTGCCCATGGTTGTACTCACCTAGCATTACAGGCTGTTTAGTCCATTCCTGGCCATGCATGGTACATCTGCTCCTGACCTTCTCTGGCACCCAGCTCCATCACACACAAAGACATGGCCCACCAACGACAATCTATCAGCTTTCATCTGGTGTTCAGTTCCAGGATGGATGGTGAGCCCTTGTCAGACCATAGAAAGACAGGGTGGTGTCCTCCGGTGGAAACTGCAGGAACCTCAGCCTCTGACCCCACCTATCCCACACGCAAAGGGCTTCAAAAGTGGTCCCTGATCCCAGGGTGGGTGGAATTACTGCTGGGACTGATTCTAAGAGAAGAGGGAATTTCTCCTCTGCTCTAGGGAGATTCCCATAGAAAAAGCAGCTGTGGTGGGGGTGGGGGCAATACAAGCAGTACCCTCCCAGCCCTTGAATAGCAGGCAACTAGGACTCTGGGAGCCAAGGTACTGGTGTGTCTTGCTGAGGGAGCAGAGCTGGAGAGCAGAAAAGGACATTGAAGAAATTGTACAAAAGTCTATCATGGCCGGGTTATGGGCAGCCAGACCTAGTGATAAGAGCTAGAGTTCATACTCACAAAGCAGGAGTTGAGATTCAGCTGGGTCAGGATACTGGAAGATCAGAAGCAAAAAGGACAAAGTTGCAATGAGAACTATAAAATCAGATGACAAGTCACACTGAGTCTGGATGCCAGGAAATCAAGCTGGAGGAGCAGGAGCAGGAAGCACATGGTCCAGAACAGGGAGCAGCCCAGGTGTTCAGTCAGCCTCCTATTGCTTCTGCTGCTTAAGGAGGGCCAGGGAACCAATAAGCTGCTCTGGGACTCCTCCAATAGGACCTCAGGAGTGGAGCCTCAAACTGGGGCTGAATTTCATGGGTCCAGGTAAGCAGTTGTCAGCAGGCTTCCAGGTGAGGGCTGGAGTGAGGCTGCTCCCATGAACCCTGCAGACCCGGTTGAAGACCCCTGTGTTGTTGGAGTGAGTGATCTCTCCCCACTCAACCTCCTGCAGAAAACATTATCCAGGATCCTGGACACATCCTCTGAGAAAAAAATAAGAATGTCATGATGAGAAATAGGTCTCTGTACCAGGGCTAGGATCCAGGGATGGGGAAAGCTCCCAACCAGGCTATGGAGCAGAAGCCCCCTCTTTGTCGCAAAAGCCCCAAGTGCCCAGAAGAGTGAATGATTCTTACCTCCAGGAGATGCATGGGATCTTCCATCTGAGCCTCAATGAGACCCATGTTGCTTGGTTTGACAGGATGAGATCACCTATCTCCACTGCTCCCTGAGCTGGGCCGGCTGCAGGATACATCTGTGCGAGAGGCTGGGACAGAGCCTGGAAGACAGATGTGACAATCAGGGTTTTGTCACCTCAGGGGGAGAACAGAAGGTCTGAGCCCCAAAGAATAAGCAATTGAATCAACTGATTCGATGCAGAATTATTGTGCCATACAGGTACATCATAAGGTCCTCTCATGGACTGGTAACTGGTTAAAAGATAAGAAACAAAGAGTAGGAATAAATGGTCAGTTTTCAGAATGGAGAGAGGTAAATGGTGGTGTCCCCCAGGGGTCTGCACTGAGACCAGTGTTGTTCAACATATTCATAAATGATCTGGAAAAAGGAGTAAACAGTGAAGTGGCAAAATCTGCAGGTAAAAAAAAAACAAAACAAAAAAAACCTACTCAAGATCCTTAAGTCCCAAGCAGACTGCAAAGAGCTACAAAAGGATCTCACCGAACTGGGTAACTGGGCAACAAAATGGCAATGTTCAATGTCCAAAATTGATGGTGATAAATGCAAAGTAATGCACATTGGAAATTACAATCCCAACTCTACATATAAAATGATGGGGTCTAAATTAGCTTGGAGATCTTGGAGTCATTGTGGATAGTTCTCTGAAAACATCCATTCAATGTGCAGTGGCAGTCAAAAATGCAAACAGAATGTTGGGAAACGTTAAAGAAGGAATAGATAATAAGACAGAAAATATCATATTGCCTCTATATAAATCTATGGTACGCCCACATCTTGAATACTGTGTGCAGATGTGGTTGCCCCGTCTCAAAGATATATTGTGTGACAGACCCAGACCAGTGGGGTACAGGAGTCTGGTAGAGGGCAAATATACTGGTCACTGGATGAGTAGTTTTCTGTTCCCTGAGTGACCAGAGCAGGGGCTGCACTAGAGTAATCAGGAACCTGCTAGAACCAGTTAAGGCAGGCAGGCTAATTAGGACACCTGGAGCCAATTAAGAAGAAGCTTCTAGAATCAATTAAGGAAGGCTAATCAGGGCACCTGGGTTTTAAAAAGGAGCTCACTTCAGTTTGTGGTGGGAGTGTGAGGAGCTGGGAGCAAGAGGCGCAAGGAGCTGAGAGGGTGTGCTGCTGGAGGACTGAGGAGCACAAGCATTATCAGACACCAGGAGGAAGACCCTGTGGTGAGAATAAGGAAGGTGTTTGGAGGAGGCCATGGGGAGGTAGCCCAGGGAGTTGTAGCTGTCATGCAGCTGTTAGAGGAGATACTATAGACAGCTGCAGTCCACAGGGCCCTGGGCTGGAACCCAGAGTAGAGGGCGGGCTCGGGTTTCCCCCAAACCTCCCAATTGACCTGGACTGTGGGTTCTCCCAGAGGGGAAGGTCTCTGGGCTGTTCCCCAACCCACATGGTGAATCTCTGAGGCAAGAAAATCCGCCAATAAGCGCAGGACCCACCAAGATAGAGGAGGAACTTTGTCACAATTGGAATTGAAAAGGTTCAGAAAAGGGCAACAAAAATTATTAAGGGCATGGAACAGCTGCCAAATGAGGAGAGATTAAGAAGACGGGGACTTTTCAGCTTAGAAAAGAGACGACTAAGGGGTGATATGATAGAGGTCTATAAAATCATGACTGGTGTGGAGAAAGTAAATAAGGAAGTGTTATTTACTCCTTCTCATCATTCAAGAACTAGAGGTCACCAAATAAAATTAATAGGCAGCAGGTTTAAAACTAAAAATAGGAAGTATTTTTTCACACAATGCACAGACAGCCTGTGGAACTCCTTGCCAGATGATGTTGTGAAGACCAAGACTATAACAGGGTTCAACAAAGAACTAGGTAAGTTCATAGAGGATATGTCCATCAATGGCTATTAGCCAGGATGGGTAAGGATTTTGTCCCTAGCCTCTGTTTGCCAGAAGCTGGGAATGGGTGACAGGGGATGGACCATTTGATCATTACTTGTTCTGTTCATTTCCTCTGGGGCACCTGGCATCGGAAGACAGGATACGGGGCTAGATGGACCTTGGGTCTGACACAGTATGGCCGTTCTTATGTTTGGAAAGCTGATAACACTCTGGTCCTGAATATCCTTGTGTGATGTATGTCCGAGTGGGGTATAATGAGTTCTGTACGTGTACTGGAAATACGCCCCTAAAACACATTGAGGCGTCAGACTTGATAAACCAGTTTGGCTTAGAGATGGAGAAGAAGTTCGTGTTTGTTTCCTGTTCATAGAGCCATAGCTAAATAGCCAAGAGGGGAGGGGAGAAGAGAGTATACCAGGCCAAGTGCTGAGGTAGGACCCAGTCAAGTTCCCAGCACTCTCCCAGGTTTGTGGGTGAGATCTAGGACTGGTCTCTGTTGGACAAAGGACAACACCCTGCTCCTTACAATCCTCTGTGTCCATGGGAGAGAAGGGATGAATCCCTTCTTGAGAATCTCAGCAGCTTCCTAGGAAGGAGCCAGTGCTCTTCTCGGAGGTCCTTCTCCTGGACCTCATAGGGGTCTGATGCTCTCACTCCACAAGCCTGCCTGGGGCCTTGGAGTTAGTGCTCAACAGAACCAGGCAGAGCCCTGCTGTCGAGCACCAGCGTCTTCCCTCTGTCCCTGAAGGAGGAAGGGCCCCCAACACTGCTCTGCAGTGACTGCCCTGACCACAGGTGGCCCAATGCCTGTCAGGTAGCAGGACACAATGGAAATGTGGATCATCCAGTCTCTCATTTCCAGGCCTCCCCAGGGCTAAGGTAAAATTGCTGCTGCCCCTGCCCATTATGCTCACCTCCAAGATGTGCTGGAGTTTGTCTGTGCTGGGGATTGCTGTCAGCAAGCTCTTCAGCATGGCATCCATGTCTCTGGGCAGGCCTTCTTCAGACCCTGCCAGCGGAGGGAGACCATGGGTCAGGGTTATGGAACCTGGGGTTACACCTGCTAGGATGACAGCTGGCTCTGCAGTCCTTGCCCAGAGCAGCTCTCTGCAGAGGGCCTGGTGCACAGCAGGGTAGGGAACAGCCAAGCTGCTAGGGATGGCAGAGTCCAGGAACCAAAGCACAGCATCTGCAAGAAAGGGATTCCCCACAGAGGGGCAACATAGTCTCCCACAGATGGGGAGTCTCCCCCTGACACTTGATTAATCCTATGGCCTATTCCCATCTCTGCCTACCGCACCCCCAACTCAGCAGCTCCAGCTACTGAAGAGAGCAAGACCCAGAGGTCTTCCTGCTCCTGGGACAGAGGAGTTGGTTGATGATCTACCTGGATGTGAGTGTTGGCCTTCCCCATTCCCATGGTCTATACTCCATTCAGGGCAGCGCACAGGAAGTGCAATTCCTGTTCTGGATCTAGGGGCGGCTTCTGTTTGCTGGCAGGAGACTGTACATGAGACCTTGCAGTTGTGGGGCAACACAAGCACTAACATGGGCATGGAAGTTTGAGGAACAGGGCAGAGGCCTGTGTGAGGCAAGGAGGGCAGGGATTTGGGAAGCAAGAGCAGAGGATCAAACACTTTCTTAATGTGGCTCAGGATGGTCCCCATTTCAAAGATAGAGAAAGTGAGGCACCAGGTGGGAGAGTGACCTGGCCAGGATCACGTTACCACTCAGTGGCAGGACTGCAGTACAACCTGTTCCCTGCTCTCATCACTGGACCCTGCTGCCACTCCTGTATGACCCCGTACAAGAGTTTGCTGGGGCTCAACCCTCTCCGGGGTGGCGGGGAGCCACACCGGCTCACTACACGCCGGTGAGCTTGGGAAATCCATCCGGCCGTGGGGTCTCCCTCGGCAGCTCTTTCTATAACTGTAAGAACACGGTAAGCCTGGCCCTGCTCAGGGCGGGCAATAATGCTACGTCAGGAGCTCAGGCCCTCAGTAAGGGCTGAGCCACAATAGTAGGCCCCAAGCCTCAAAAGGCCTGGGAGAGGGGGAGACTGCCACTCACGGGTTAGGTGGCAGGGGGGACGCAGGCCCTCCCACTCCACTGTGTCCCAGCCCGGGGCCCTAGCAGCGGCAGAAGACCCGCTGCTGTCAGAGGGGATCCTGGCCGCAACACACTGACATAGGCTCGGGCAGTGCTGCAGCCAGACTGGGGTCGGCTGCCCCCGGGCTACTTCCACACTCCCCCTCGGGGCCTACCTGGGTCCTGGTGTCGGCCTCTGGAGGTTCCAGGACCATGGGTTCTTCAGAGCAGGGATTGATTGGCAGGTCCGGCGGCTCCTCTGGATAGCGGGCGCAGGGCAGGCCCGGCGGCTCCTCCGGATAGTGGGCACAGGGCAGACCCGGCCAGTCCTGGCGGCTGCCTTGGGCTGCGGGATCTTCCCAGTCACGAGCTAGGCTGGAGACGTCTGGTCTCTCCGGCAGCTGGGGCCTGACTGAGCTGTGAGGGCGAGCTTTTATACTTCCGGGTCACCACCTGACCCTCTGAGGGGCGGGCTCAGAGCTCCCTGGCTCTGCCCACTCTGGCCTCTGGATGGGCTCTTTCCCCTCCGGGGCAGCGGGGAGCCACACCGCCTCACTACACACACCCCCTTCAAGTCTGGCTCCCACTCGTCGGGGCCAGGCCCTTCCATCCCTCCTAGGCAAGACAGGAAGTCTGCGTTCGCATGCCAGCCCTATGTTGGATGGTGAAAGCATAGGGCTGTAAGGCCAGATACCAGCGCAGTAAACGGTCATTATTATTTTTCATTCTCATCAACCATCGGAGGGGGGCATGGTCTGTGACTAGCGTGAACAGAGCCCCAAGGAGGCAATACCGTCGGGCGTCACAGGCCCAATTCACGGCAAGTGCATCTTTTTCAACCACGGCGTAGTTCTTCTCCCGGGGAAATAGTTTCCGGCTGAGGTATAGAACCGGGTGGTCTTCCCCATCAACTTCCTGGGACAGGACGGCTCCCAGCCCCACCTCTGAGGCATCTGTCTGGAGGATGAACCTCCATTTGAAGTCCTGGCTGTAAAGGACCGGCTCCTGGCAGAGGCACATCTGGAGTGTCCGGAAGGCATCTTCACAATCTGGGGACCACCGCACCTGCCGGGGGCTGTCCTTCGTCAGCAATCCTGTTAAGGGTGCTGCGACAGACGCAAACTGGGGGATGAACCACCGATAGTATCCGACGAGCCCCAGGAACTGTCAGACTTGGCGCTTCGTGGTGGGAGTCGGGCAGGCTGCCAGGGCTTGCACTTTTCCGACGAGGGGTTCACTCGTCCTCCCACTATAGCGTATCCCAGGTATGTGGTCTTCTGCCATCCGATGCGGCACTTTTTTGAGTTGGCTGTCAGTCCCGCCTGCCGCAGGGATCTCAGGACCGCCGCCACCAGTTCCAGGTGGTCTTCCCAGTGGCGGCTATAGATCATGACATCATCCAGGTAGGCTGCCGGATAGTCTTGATGGGGCCGTAGAAGGAGATCCATTAGCCACTGGAACATTGCCGGTGCCCCATGGAGGCCAAAAGGCATCTGGGTGAACTGATAAAGTCCCGTAGAAGTGGCAAATGCTGTCTTTTCCTTAGAGGGGTCATCGAGCGGGATCTGTCAATACCCCTTACTGAGGTCGAGAGTGGTGATGAACCAGGCCTCGCCTAGGCGGCCCAGCAACTCGTCCACATGGGGCATCGGGTAGGCGTCGAACCGTGAGATGGCATTCACCTGTCGGAAGTCTATACAAAAGCGTCGGGTGCCGTCAGACTTGGGTACCAGGACCACCGGGCTACGCCACTCACTCTGAGATGGCTCGATGACCCCCAAGGCCAGCATGGCCTGTACTTCTTCCTCCACCTCCTGGCGCACCGGTACGGCAGTGGCCTGGTTGTTTCTCAGATTACCTTCCCTGGCTCGGTCTGGACAGAGTGATAGACCAGGGTCGTATACCCGGGTAGGGCCGTGAAGGTTCCCTGGAAAGCCTGCAGGAGGCATTTGGCCTGCTTGCGCTGCTCCTCCGTGAGAGTGTCACTGAGCCGGGGAGCAGCGGGGTCCTCGGTCCGGCATGTGCAGGGACCGAACTCAGGCTCTGGCGGGTAAGGATTAATCAGCAGGCTCCTGCCACGGTTTCAACAAATTCACTTGGTATCGCTGAGTCGGTTTGCGCCGGTTGGGCTGGCGGATCTCGTAGGTGACGGGCCCAACCTTCCGAGCTACCTCGTAGGGTCCCTGCCAATGGGCCAGTAGCTTCTGCTCGCTCGAGGGCAGGAGGAGCAGGACCCGATCCCCGGGTTCAAAGTTGCGCACCTGCGCCTTCTGGTTATAAGTCTGTTCCTGCCTGTCCTGGGCGCCTTTAAGTTTTCACGAGCCAGGGCCCCAGCCTGAGCAAAGTACTCCTGCAGCTGGAGGACATACTTCAGAAGGCCCTGGGTTGGAGAGGGGGACTGCTCCCAAGTCTCCCGAATTAAGTCCAACAGGCCCCATGGGCGGCACCCATACAACAGTTTAAACGGGGAGAACTTGGTTGAGGACTGGGGTACCTCGCGGATGGCTAACAGCAGGGGAGTGAGCAACTGGTCCCACCGGCGTAGCTCCTCCAGGGGGAATTTCCGCAGCATCTCCGTGAGGGTCTGGTTGAATCGTTCCACCAGCCCGTCCGTCTGCGGGTGGTAGACGGAGGTCCGTAACTATTTGACCCCCAGGAGCTTGCAGACCTGCTGTAACAATCGAGAGGTGAAATTAGTGCCTTGATCTGTTAGGATTTCTCGAGGCAAGCCCACCCGAGTGAAGACCTTCACCAGTTCCCCAGCGATGGTCCAGGCGGTGGTGCTCCGCAACGGAATGGCCTCTGGGAAACGGGTGGCGTAGTCCACGATAACCAGGACATAATGGAACCCCGACAAACTTTTTGGGAGGGGGTCCACCAGGTCCATGGCCACTTGTTCAAATGGTGTTTCTATTATAGGCATGGGACCAGGGTACTCATTGCGGAGCCACTAACTGGCACTCCGGGCAGGAGCTACAATAGTTCCTCACCTCCTGGTCAGAAGAACCATGTTAGAATCCGGGGAAGGGTCTTCTCCCGGCCCAGATGCCCAGCAGCTGGGATGTCATGCGCCAGCTTCATCATGGTGCGCCGGTGACACCGCGGTACCAGCAGCTGTGTTTGGGGCTCCTTCGTGCGGGAGTCATGGTCGATCTGGTAAAGACGGTCCCGGTCCCGGCGTAGTTCAAAGTGGGGCCACTGGGTTGCATGTTGGGGGTTGATGATGGTCCCATCGACTGCCGCCAGCTGTTCATAGGCCCCGCTAAGGGTAGGGTCAGCTCTCTGGTCACGTCAGAAATCGGTATGGAGGAGGGGCTCGACCGTGGGGCCCCGGCAGGGGATTGTCGGCTTCTTCGGTTCTCTTCATGCCCAAGGGGCTGGAGCCTCCTACCGGAAATGCTCTCAGGAGTCCAGGTTCAAGGACAACTCTGGGGAGCCTCTTCCTAGGAACAAAACCAGGGTGGTACAATGATGGAGACGTCTCTGTCCCAGAGCTGAGAGCCAGGGACGGGGGAAGCTCCCAGCCAGGCTTTGCATCGGGGATCCCATTTCTCCCCCAAGAGACCCACATGCCCCCAAGGAGTAAATGGCTCTTACCTCCATGAGGGAGTGGGGTCTTCCATCTAAGCCTCTTTGAGACCCAGCATTGCTTGCTTTGATGGGACGAGGTGACCTGTCCCCACTGCTCCCTGAGGTGGCTCAGCTGCAGGCTGTGCCCATCTGGGAGGCTGTGACAAATCCCAGGGCCTGGAAGACAGCTGAGAAGGAGGCTACTATTCATTTCACACCCAGAGACCCTATAGAAGGGCCAAGGGGAGAATAAAGGGCAGGAGGTGAAGCTAGGCCTGAGCCTCTGTCCCACCCCCACCTCCTCAAAAGTGGAGCTTTCCGAGCTTCAGTGGGGCTAGGGGCTCTGGCTCTAACACATTGGCCCTTCTGCACCATATGGGGCAGGGAGAGCTCTGCCTGGGCGCAGGGGGAATGGGATGCTTGTAGACCAAGGAAAGGGGGAGGGGAATGGGTGTAAGGGAAAGAGCTCCTGCCGTATATGAAGGAATCTGGGGGGCAGAGGGAAGGACCCTGCTCCACAGAGAGGGGAGAGAATTTTTGTGAGTGCCAGAGGGCTCCATTTCCCCTTCCACTAGCTCCCCATTTACAGTGAGCCAGAGCAGTACCTGCAGCAGGGAGCGGGAGTTGCTGGTGGCCTCAGAGGCACAGCCCCTGCAGTGCCTCAGGCACCTGGCGCAAGTGCCGGATGATGTGGAGCTGGTTCATCACGTTGGCCGTAACGTCCTCCTGCTGCAAGGGAACGAGAACGTGTCAGAGACTCAGATGCCCCTGAGGAATCAGAGGGGATTAAGGGCACCTGGAACCAGCAGCATTTCCACCCAGCACCTGCCCACCTTTGAGGGATGGATTCACCCTCCTGACCCCCAGAATGGAGTCTTGTTGTCCTGTCTAGTGACCTCCAATGACAACCCCCGTCCTTGTAGGGTGAGCTCCTGCCACCCCACCCCCCCCTTAGTGCCCCTGACAGCTGTTCCACCTCCAATCCCCAGCTCAAGTGCTCAGAACCCTCTTCTTCACCCCCACCCAGGTTGAGCAGGGAGGAGGCTATAGCAGGGCGGGCAGGAGGGATTCTGGCAGCAGTGAAGTGGGATGTGGGGAGCTTGACACCTTTCCCCAAGTCATCCCAGCTACTAATGCTGAAGCCGCAGGATGGCAGCCCTGGTGAATGGGGCAGATCATCAGCCCCTGCTGACTGAATCCTCCCGTTCTCTCTAGAGGGGGTCCAGCCCTGCCAGCAGCAGGACAAGCTTCCCCTGCCCATGTGCCTCAACCCTGCCTGGTCAGTCGCCATCACCAGTCAGTTCTTGACCTCCCAGGTGCCAGTGATGGGAGCAACTCTGGGTGGTGGCTTGGGTGACATGGACACTAGGCCACTGGGAGCTGAGAGCAGCCCTGTGGGACAGGAGCAGCTCGCAGAGGGCACTTGGGGACTCTTCTGCCCTTCCCAAGAGTGAGAGCACCGTGTCCTAAGAACATAAGTCCGTGATGAGGCAATGCTTGTCATTAATTAGCCTTGCTAAAGAGCTGGGTTGTAGCTGCTCCGGGGACAAGCTGGCTCCCTCCTGCTCATGGAGGTGAATTCATCTCCCTTCCCAGTAGCACCTGCTCTCACTCTCATTCCCCACCAGGCTCCTTGCTGCCAGGCCAGCGAATGGCCATAGGATGGGAATGAGGCCTGGGCCCCTCCCCAATTTCCTGAATCTAATGCAGCTGCTTACCTTGTCCCCCATCCGCTGCTGGGCTTCCCCCAGGAGGGAGTAGGCGAGGAGCAGCCCAGCCTGGCTGACATGCAGCAGGGGGTCGTGGATGGCCAGCACTGCCGTCCGGAGGAAGAATCTTCTCTGCCCTGCTGAGAAGAACTTTCTGAAGACCTAAAAACAACAGGATGTGAGGCATTAGCAGATTGCCCAGAGCCAGGCTCCAAATCCTGGGGCTAGAATGGCATCTCCATCTAGTGGCCCCAGGGGGCAGCCACTGCAGGGGATCCAGATACCCACACTCCCTGAGCTGTCTCATGCCCTGAGAAGAGTGTCCTTACCTCCCCCACCCTGGCTGTGTCCCTGTAGCCCAGGAGCCTGCTGTCCTGGTGCCAGTCCCAGCACCACAGGTCTTTGGCCTCATGGATGGTCAGCCCTGGGAAAGACACATACACACACACACACACATAAGAACATAAGAAAGGCCGTACCGTGTCAGACCAAAGGTCCATCTAGCCTAGTATCCTGTCTACCGACAGTGGCCAATGCCAGGTGCCCCAGAGGGAGTGAACCTAACAGGCAATGATCAAGTGATCTCTCTTCTGCCATCCATCTCCACCCTCTGACAGACAGAGGCTAGGGACACCATTCCTTACCCATCTTGGGAAATAGCCATTAATGGACTTCACCACCATGAATTTATCCAGTTCTCTTTTAAACTCTGTTATAGTCCTGGCCTTCACAACCTCCTCAGGTAAGGAGTTCCACAAGTTGACTGTGCACTGCGTGAAGAAGAACTTCCTTTTATTTGTTTTAAACCTGCTGCCTATTAATTTCATTTGATGACCCCTAGTTCTTGTATTACGGGAATAAGTAAATAACTTTTCCTTATCCACTTTCTCCACATCACTCATGATTTTATATACCTCTATCATATCCCCCCCTTAGTCTCCTCTTTTCCAAGCTGAAGAGTCCTAGCCTCTTTAATCTCTCCTCATATGGGACCCATTCCAAACCCTTAGTCATTTTTAGTTGCCCTTTTCTGAACCTTTTCTAGTGCCAGTATATCTTTTTTGAGATGAGGAGACCACATCTGTGTGTACACACACACACACGTCATTCTGGTTGCAGTGCTTATGTCCACTCTGCGTGCCTGGCCCAACAGAGTTGCAGGGGGTGGTGTAGAACAGAGAAAGAAATAGAGAGAGACTTATCCTCCAGCCGGGGTCAGTCTGAGAGAAATTGGCTGGGGTCCCTGTCTCACTCTATCGGGTGTCATTTCCCAGCTGGGTTCCTTACCCCTCTGGTGCAGCAGCAGCTGGTAGAGCCGGTAAACCCGCTCCCTGGCCTGCCGGCTGAGGTCCTTGGCTGGGTCACTGATGAACAGAGCCAGCTGTGCCACATAGTGACCCATCCTGGGGAGTTCTGCTGAGTTCTAATGGAAGGGAGAGGGAGAGGAGACTCCATCAGCATTTTCCTGTCAGCTCCCAGTCTCCCCGGGGCCAGGACTCTCCTTCCCCTCAGCCCCGCCGCAGGAGATGCTAGAGGATAGGAGCTAGAGCTAGACCCTTAATTTTCTCTGTCCCCAAGGGAGCCTGGAGCACAGGGATGTGGGCAGGACCCTCCAAGGACTTGCTTCCCCAGGTGCTTCAGGATGACAGGAAGGCATGAACCTGGAGCATGGTCCCCTTAAAAGCCCAGAGTTACCACTTAAGCAGAACAAGAAGAACTTGACTCAAGCCAAGCTCATTCTCTGCTCTGACTCTGCCTCTCCAAGAGAAACACTCCTAACCTAGAGCTCCTGCAGCAGCAGATCCTACAGCCAGTTGGAGCCAGCCCACCTACGCCTGGAGCCAGGAAGCTGGGGTCAGAGGTCACTTACGTCAAACTCAGGGAGGGTGATGGTGGATCTGAGCAGGGCCGTGCTGCTTCTAACAGCCCTGGTTCTCTCCTGGGACACCCTGGACACGCAGTAGTTAATGTGCTGTGGGGAAAGGAGGCAGCTCAGGATCAATGGGCAGGTGCACCTGTTGTGCAAATGAGACACCCCCCCCCATCCCCAGGGGGCTGAGACATTGTGCTCAGGATGGAATATCTGTTTCATTGATCACAGAACTTTAGAAGCGGATTGTTGCCCCCAGGACGATGTTTGTATCCTGCAGGTCACAACTTGTCATTGTCTCTCTAGATTGGAACAATATTCGGTGTCAGGGCTGGTCCCATCCTCCCTTAACTCCTGATTCCTGAACAGCTCACCAGGAAGGAGACAGACTCCTCACCCTTCCGTGGCTCTCAAATCCTTGATTGGGTGAAGGGACTGAGTGTGAGCACAATCCCCCCACAGGAATCTCAGGGCCCATCGGAGAGAAGGGCTGATTCGCTGGGGTCCTCCTGTTTCTCTAGGAAGGAGCCTGTGACTTTTCTCTAAGGACCATCTTCTGGATCTCACAGGAGGGGTTCAGACTCTCACTCCCCAAGCCGGCCAGGGGCCCTGTGGTTAGTGCTCAACAGAACCAGGTAGAGCTCTGAGTGAAGTCCCAGCTCCTTCCTCTGTCCTTCAAGGAGGAAGGGCCTGACACTGCATTGCACTGACTGCCCTGACCAAGGACAGCCCACTGGGGGCCCAGCTAGGAGGATAGACTGGACAATGGATTTAAGAGTTAAGGTAAAATTGCCCCCACCCCTCTCATCGGGTTCACCTCCAAGATGTAGTGGAGCCTGTCGGTGTCTGGGGATGCTGCCAGCAGGTTCCCCAGCATGGCATCCAGGAGGTCTGGCAAGACCATATGCAGATCCTGCAAAGCAAGGGAGAGCCATGGGTCAGAGTTAGGGAATCTGGGGCTACACCTGCCACAGGATGGGATGAGGGGTCTCTGGGAAGCACTGGTGAGACCTCCAAACACATATCCTCGCCTCTCTCATTCACATCCCATTGCAGGCAATTAGCAAGGATTCATGGCAGGATGACAGCTGGCTCTTCAATCCATGACTTTAGCATGATCTACCTGGACTTGGGTGGTGTCCTTCTCTGTGCCCAAGGTGAAGACGGCATGCAGGGCAGCTCGAAGGAGGTGGGTCTCCAGCTCTGGCTCTGGCAAGAGAGAGGAGCTGGCATTAGACTGTGCAGTGTGGGGGTGGGACTGTCACCATCACGGATGTGAAACTGCAGGGAAATAGGCAACAGGCTGGTGAGAATGGAAACTGCGGCACCGAACCAGGGAATGACAAGGCCAAGGTTTCCCAGACAGACAGTGGCAGGGCAGGAAGAGCACCTGTTCCCTGGACCCTGCTGCCCCTCCTGTATCTGATCCTGGGAGTGAGCCTCTCTCCAAAGCCATTGCAATGTTACTGGAGTGAAAAGTTTCAGAGTAGCAGCCGTGTTAGTCTGTATCCGCAAAAAGAAGAACAGGAGTACTTGTGGCACCTTAGAGTCTCTAAGGTGCCACAAGTACTCCTGGAGTGAAAAGAACAGCCCAGCCAGGAGAGAGTGAACCTTCCCACCACCTCTGCCAGAGGAGCCACCCTTGGGAGGTGACCTGGGAATGGGAGAGGCAGTGACTCCCAGCCCTGGCCTGAGCAGCACCGGGGTTAGGGGAACCGGGCAGGAGGGTCTCAATACCTGAAGTTGCCCACAGCAATCAGGGAATTAGCGAGGATGGCGCCGGGTGGAGAGTTATCAGGCAGCTCCTCAATGAGCTCCTGTGAGACCCAAAGGAGACAAAGGAGCGTGTGAGATTTGGGCCTCACTGACACTTCCCAATGAGGAGATTACACAGACAGCACCTCACACAGCCAGCAGGATCCTCCTCCTCACACTCCTCTGTTTCCTGCCCACTAGTGACTAATCTCAGAATTTCTCCTATCTCTTCTCTCCAATCTTCAGCCCCAACAATCCCTGCCCTCAGCTGCCTCTCCAGCACCAGCCATTCCCCATCCATTGGCCCAGGGAGACCCCTACCCCTCCCATGTCTCTGTCCTCTCTCCAGCTGCTGGGCACCGTGTCTTGCTCACCACAATCCTCTCCACCACAGCCGCCTTGCAGCAGTGCGGCTCCAATGTGTCCTGCCCTCTCTGCTGGGCAGCGAGGCACGTGGGGTGGATGGCGTGTAGGAACATGAGCTGCTGGGCCTCATCCTGCACCCACCAGGAGTAGGGTTAGGGGAGAGAGAGCCAATTAGCCAGGGACCTCCCTGCCACACCCACACCAGCTGCAGGACTCAGGCCTGAATGGGGATAGTGGGGACCCGCCCATTGTCCAAATCACCCACGACTCCTACACAAGCAGGGTCAGGAACTAGGACAGTGCCTGTGCGGGGAGGAGACCCTGGCTGGTGTGTGACAAACACCCCCATCTTGGGGGGTCCCAGATCATGGAGGAGAAAGGTCCCCATTAGGGCTGATGGATCATCAGAGACAAGACTCTCTGCAGGGGGATCAGGGGAGTGCTGAGAAGGGGCAGGACAATCTCAGTTCCAGCACAGCTGGGGAACGTTTGTACCTTTTCTTGGCCCTGGAGTTGCTCTCGGATGTTCCTGAGAGCAGTCTCCTCTGTGACCATGTCCACCCATTCCTCCTCCTTGTCCTCTGAGTCTCTGGGGGTCCCTGCACCAGGCAGCGAAGGGGATAGGGTGACGCCTGCTGCCACTTAGGGGAAGGACAGGGGCATGGTGGGGCAATGTGCCCCCTTCCCACCTCCAGGACCCAAGGCACATCAGGCCCCACATTCCCCCCCTCACAGTGATGCCTTCAGCCCCCAACTCCTTCAGGAGGCCATAGCAAAGAGACCCCCCACACACTGTCCTGGACTTCCTAGGAGGTGCCTGCCCCTCCCCTCCAACTGGACCATCGGGGACCAAAATGGCAGCATCTAGTGTCAGTGGGGTTCAGGTGGCTCAGGCCAACCACCTGGGCTGGGGACCTGCCCCCATAGCACTGGTTGAGTGCCTGGGCCCAGGGTGTTCACAGCCTCCTCTTCACCCCTCCCTGAGCCCAGCCTGGCTCCTCACCTGGAACAAAGCAGTGGCACTCATCGGCCTCACTGCTGCCCGAGTCCCAGGCACTGCTGCTGTCCCATGGGGAGCAGGCCAAGCTGCTGGTGCTGGGACAGGGATTCTCCACCTCCTGCCCTGGAGAGGCTGGAAGTTCCTCAGTGACCGGGCAGGGCGATGCCTCCTGCTGGAAATCAGGGCTGGGCTCCTGGGGCTGGTGCCTCCCACACAACAAGCCCCAGAGCCACCCTGCCTGACTCCCCTCCTGGGCTGGGTCCTGCCTGCCCAGCTGCATCCTGGGCCAGCTCCATTTCGGCCTGGCCAGTGCCTCTCCCACCTCGGCGCCTGCGCCGGGAGCGGGTTTCCTCTGCCAGAAGACTGGACACTTCCACCTCCTGGCCTGGCTGGGAGCTCCTTCCCCACCAGCGGGGACAGAGGGACCGCACTGCTCTTGTGGAAGATGGCAGCTGCTTCCCTCAGACTCTGGGGGCCACCTGCAGAGCCTTCTTCCTGAACATCCTCAGGAGCCTGGCCATCCTGGAACCAAGCAGGGAGCAGGCATGAGTCTGGGGTCAAGGCAGCCTCTCACTAACCAGCCTTTTTGGTCCTCCCCATCCCTACCCCAGCCAGAGCACCTCCTCCTCCCCCCCACAGGGGTGCAAGGAGTGCAATCTACACACACTGGCAGGAGTTCATTGTATGATCTGCTCCCAATGTTCCCCCTCGTCATCCCTGGTGCTGCAGTACCCAGGGAGTCTCCTCCTTTTCGAGCACTGGGGTCAGTCACAAAGACCAGGTCCTATCTGCCATCCTAGGCCACACTTCCCGCCAGGCTAGAGAAGGAACAGAATCCAGGAGTCTGGACTTCTCCTGGGAAACCATTCACCACGTCAAAGTCCCTAGGCATAGCAAGCCCAGGGCCCCCTCGTTTCCCATTGATTTCCATGTTCAGCAGCTCACAGGGTCTGGCCCAGCTCAGAGACTCTCCACCTGGGGAACAGCCTCCCACAAGGGAAGGGCTGGGAGCCCCGTTCCTGGGACCTTTCCAAACACACTGGAGATGGCTCTGGAGAAGCTCCTCCCCAGTCTGAGAGCGAGGGGCTCCTGGGGGCGGTTTGCAAATTCAATCTCCTTTGGGAGAGATTCTTTCCCTCTCTTTCTGCCTCTCCCCAGACAGACAGGGGATGCCACAGAGGAACCCCAATGCCACTCACTTGCTCTAGGTGATGGAGTGATGGATGGCGGATGTTCAGGGTCGCCAGCTGTCTCTCGCCCTCCTCCTCACTCTCCAAGCCCAAGGCAGGCTGGAGAAGTGGTGACCTGAGGAGTTACCCTGCCCAGCCAGCAGGCAGCGTGATGACACTGGGCGATCGACTGGCTGTGAAAACAAGAGTCTGTCTTATTGCCAAGAAATGGAGAAACTCGGCCAGCAGCAGGGGAAGCAGAACACTGCCCTAGTGCGGGGGTGACAGCACCTCCCAACTCCTGACATCCCGGCACTTTACACAGCTTCCTGGAACCTCCCAACCCCCTGGGCTGTAGGGACTGGACCCCAACCCTACTGATGAGAAACAGGCCTGGGGAGGAGAAGTGTCAGAGCTATGGATGGGACCCAGCAGTCCTTATTTCCAGGCCCCTTCACTAACCACTGCTGCACACTCCTTCCCACAGCAGCAATTAGAACCAGGCCCTCATGTCCGGTCCCCCTGCCTTTGAGAGGGAGTGTGCTCTGCTGTAGTGATTGGACCAGGGGATTGGGAGTCAGGACTCCTGGGTTCCATTGCTGGTTTTCCTATTGACCTCTGGGACTTTGGGCAAGTTGCTCCCCCCTCTATGGCTCTGTCCCCAGCAGTCAAATGGGGATTTAATACTTTCCCACTATTGGAAAGTGCTGGGAGAATCCCCCAGCAAAAGCTGCTTTGACAGTGCTAAGCAGCATCTTAGCATGAGCTGCTAAAGGTCGGAGTGCACTACCCAGGAGGAGGAGTGTTTGGTTCTGGGGTTTCACTTCAGTCCAGTTTATAGATAGGGGCCCAGCCATGGAGTTTGGCTCAAGAAGACTAATTCTCCAATTTGTTAAGGGTGTTCTGAATTCCAATCCTGTGCTCCAAAGTGCTTGGTGTCATCTGCAAATTTTAGAAGCATACACTCCACTCCATTTTCCAAACCAATAATAAAAATATTGAATAGTACCGGACCCAGGACTGATCCCTGCTGGACCCACTAGGTACACCCTCTCAGTTGGACAGCCAAACATGGAGAAGGACTCTTGAAGTATGGGCTTTCAACCAGCTGTGCACCCACATTATACTAATTGCAACTAGACCATGTTTCCCTAGTTTGCTTGTGAGAATGTCCTATGGGACTGTGTCAAAAGCCTTATTAACACCAAGATAGATCACATCTACTGTTTAGCCACCTCCATTAGGCCCATAACCCCGTCAAAGAAGGAAATAGGATTGGTTTGGAATTATTTGTTCTTGACAAATCCACGCTCACTAGTCCCAAGAACCAAATTATCCTGTAGGTGCTGACAAACTGTTTAATAATGTGTTCCAGTATCTTTCCAGGTATGGAAGTGAGGCTAGCTAGTCTGTAAGTCCCAGGGTTCTCTTTGTTCCCCTTTTAAAGATAGGTACTGTCTTGTTAATGGATTGGAAGATGTTATTTTTGGGGGATGAGAACTGGGGCACAGCACCTGGTTTGTTAAGGCCCCAAAAATGGAGGCAGGAACCTCTTCTCTACTCCTGGCAAAGAACCCCAGGTACCTAAAAGAGTGAGACTCACATCCCTGAATGGGCTTTAAAAAAGACAATGATTAAAATTTGGCCCAGACCCTTTCTTGTTTCTGCAGACTAGACATTTTAGCAAAGTTTAGAATTCCTTGATGCTCAACACCGTGAAACTCCCCCTTTTCCTTCACAAAGGGCTTTAACGCCCCTTATCTCACCCAGGCTCATGACTGCCCAAAGTTTGAGAACTGTCCCTGTTGTTCCCATTGGGCAGATGGGGAGCCTGAGGTACAGAGAAGGGAAGTAACCTACCCAACGGCCTACACAGCAAGGCAGGGGCAGAGCCAGAAAGAGAAGCCACCAGTCCTGACTCCTGTTCTAACAGACAACAACCCCCCCGAGAGGCAGGGATAGAGCCCAGGAATCAAGATGGTGAGGAAATTTCATTGAAACTGGTTCTGTCAGAAAATCCCATTCAGACTAAACCAGTTGGTTTCTTGAAATCATAACAAGTGGGATGAAAATTCTTTGCAAAAATATTTTGTTGCAAAACAAAAGCATCTCCTGTTTGTCACTGTGTGTTAAATTGTCTCGTCACACACAAAAAGGAGACACTTAGATCTCGAAAATTAGATAAGATGCTTCAGTCTAAGCTAAGTAGTTGCTGCTCCTAACAATTTCAAAAAATAAAATAGAATATTTCAGCTATTCTATTATGTCATAATCTGATCTGAGTAACCATGATAGGACACCTCATATTATGCACTGCTCCTAGTGACACTCTCCAATGGATTCCCATCCTCCCCCTGTGAGGTAGATAGGAGTGGATTGTTATCCCTACTTGAAAGAGGGAGAAGGTAAGGCTGAGAAAGGAGAATTGACTTGTCTTAGGTCACACAGTCAGTGGCAGAGTTGGGAATAGGACCCAAGAGCCCTGACTTTCAAACTAACCATTGGATCTTGAATTTCATACATTGAATGACCTGAATAAAGTGCTCTCAAATGAGCTCTAGACCAACAACAGTTCATAGTAATTATTCAGCAAGTATTTTAGGAGAACTGGAATGTTAGAAAGAATCATGAACTGCTCAGAGACAATTAATGCAGAGAAGCAGCAAAATTCGTCAAATATATGACTGGTTATGACTTATTTACTTGGTCTTAAAAGAGAACAACAAGGAACTGAGTCTCCTCCCTGTCAATAATCCCCTGGCTCAGCCAATCAGGATAGAGACTGAGGGGCGGGAGGCTGAGGGTTCTCACCAGAGAGCCCAAAGGATGGCCCAGGTCACCGGTGGGGATCACTGTCCGAGCACTATTTCAGACCCACATTTTTGCGTAGACCTCCCACAATGGGAGCTGCAGAGCTTCCTCCCCCCCCCCCACGATACACACACACCCCTCCTGGTGGTAGGAGGGGAACAGGAGGAAGGACAAAAGAAGTAAGAGATGAAGAGAAAGGAGAGAGGGATGGAGGAAATGGTAAAACAAAAAGGACAAACCCTAATGTCCCCAATGAGTCTAAGGGACAAAATCTTAGGTGGGGAATAAAATTCTGCCACCTTAAGCTACTGTTTTCCATGCCTAGAATTCAGCTGGCACCAGATGGAACAGACTGAACAGTTCCAAACTTCTCAGAGGCTCTTACCTTCTAAACAGGGATGTCTGTTTTCTAACAAAATCAGTAAAGAGAAAGGAGAAAACTCAAAAGAGGTTCCTCCTGGCGCTCACATACGTGAATCCTAATCCTCTCTGTCCTCAAAGAGAGACCTCGAGAAGGAGACTTGCTGAAGCAAAGCCACAGGGGTCTCTGAGGTTTCCCTGGCCCTGTGCCCCTGTCCTGCCTGACTGATGTCAGCAGCTCTCTGTGAGGTCACCATCTCCCCACCACCTCTGACCAATAGGCTGAGGTCCTGCAAATGGCCTTTGTGATGTCACTGCCACACCCACCCCTCCCCTGCAGTGCTAATGTCCTGCCGCTGGCCAGACACTTTGGAGGTTTGAGCTACTCCCTGTGGATCACCCCACTCAATGAGTGTTCATTCTAGGAAGCTAGATCTCCCTGCAGATTAAACCCATTATTTCTTGGCCTACCTTCAGTGGACATTATGAACCATTGAATATCCTCTTTTTAATAGTCCTTAATATATTTGAAGACTTATCAGCTCCTCCTCCCCTCCCCCTCGTCTTCTTTTCTTGAGACTAAACTGCCCCTTTTAAAAAAAAAGCTTTCCTCACAGGTCTGGTTTTTAAAACCTTTTATCATTTTTGTTCAAAGATTCATGGATTCCTAGGCCAGAAAGGACCACTGCCGTCATCTAGTCAGACCCCTTGTAAAGCACAGGCCACAGAACTCCTGCAAATAATTCCTAGAGCAGATTTATTTAGAAAAAAAAACCACTCAATCATGATTGAAAATCGTCAGTGACAGAGAATGCACCCTGACCCTGCGTAAATTGTTCCGAAGGTTAGTTACTCTCCCTGTAGAAATTTACACCTTAGTTCCAGTCTAGATTTGTGTAACTTCAACTTCCAGGCATTGGATCATGTAATATCTTTCTCTGCTAGATTGAAGAGCCCATCATCAACTATTTGTTCCCTATTGAACATTGAAGTTACTTCTAGACTGATCAAGTCACCCTTGGACTTTCTTTGTTAAACTAAGTAGATAGAGTGATTAAGCTCTTGGAGTCTAAGGCAGGTTTTCTAATCCTTCAGTCAGTCTCATAGCTCTTCTCTGAACCCTCTCCAATTGTTACTTTCCTCTGCACTCTCTCCAATTTATCCACATCTTTCCTAAAGTGTGGTGCTCAGGATTGGACTCAGTCCTCCTGTTTGGGCCTCCCCAATGCCAGCTAGAGCAGGACAACTACCTCCTGTGTCCTACATATAACACTCCTATTAATACACGCCAAGATATTAGCCTTTTGTGCACCTTCACCACACCATTGACTCATATTCAATTTGTGATGCACTATAACATCACAATCCTTTTCAGCAGTACTACCATCTAGCTAGTTAATCCCCATTGTGTAGTTGTGAATTTGATTTTTCCTTCTTAAGTATAGTATTTTGCACATCTATTGAATTTCATCTCATTAATTTCAGACCAATTCACTAAATTTGTCAAGATCATTTTGAATTAATCCTGTCCTCCAAAATGCTTGCAAACCACACTCCCCCCAGCTTGGTGTTTTCTGGGAATTTTATAGACTCATAGACTCATAGACTCATAGACTTTAAGGTCAGAAGGGACCATTATGATCATCTGGTCTGACCCCCTGCATGCTGCAGGCCATAAAACCGTCCCTACCCCTTCCCTGGACTCTGCTGTTGAAGTCCCCAATCCTGTTTTAGGTGACTTCAATCGGCAGAAACCCTCCTGCTAGAGATCCCTGCCCTATGCTGCGGAGGAAGGCGAAAAACCTCCAGAGGCTCAGCCAATCTGCCCTGGAGGAAAATTCCTTCCCGACCCCAAATATGGCGATCAGTAAGACCCCGAGCATATAGGCAAGAGTCTCCAGCCTGACCCCTGTCAGCCATTATTCAATTTACCTACCATTTCTTGGTTTTCCTTGACTACTATGTTTTACCATTAAACCATTCCCTCCATAAATTTATCTAACTTAATCTTAAAACCAGACAGGTCCGTCGCCCCCACCGTTTCCCTCGGAAGGCCGTTCCAATATTTCACCCCTCTGATGGTCAGAAACCTTCGTCTAATTTCAAGCCTGAACCTCCCCACGGCCAGTTTATATCCATTCGTTCTCGTATCCACATTAGTACTAAGCTGGAATAATTCTTCTCCCTCCCTCGTATTAATCCCTCTAATATATTTAAAGATAGCAATCATATCCCCCCTCAGCCTTCGCTTTGTCAGACTAAACAACCCAAGCTCCTCCAGTCTCTTTTCATACGACAGGTTTTCCATTCCTCTGATCATCCTAGTGGCCCTTCTCTGCACCCGTTCCAGTTTGAGTTCATCTTTTTTAAACATGGGAGACCAGAACTGCACACAGTACTCCAAATGAGGTCTCACCAGCGCCTTGTACAACGGAAGCAGGACCTCCTTATCCCTACTAGATATACCTCGCCTAATGCATTCCAAGACAGCATTGGCTTTTTTCACCACCACGTCGCATTGTCGACTCATAGTCATCCTGCGGTCTACTAGGACCCCTAGGTCCTTCTCCTCTTCCGTTACTTCTAACCAATGCGTCCCCATCTTGTAACTAAAATTTTTATTAGTCATCCCCAAATGCATCACCTTACACTTTTTACTATTAAATTTCATCCTATTCCTGATACTCCAATTCACAAGCTCGTTCAAGTCTCCCTGCAGGATATCCCTATCCTCCTCCGAATTTACAACGCCTCCCACCTTCGTATCATCCGCAAACTTTATCAGCCCACTCCTGCAATCGGTTCCGAGGTCAGTTATAAATAGATTAAATAAAATGGGTCCCAAAACCGAACCTTGAGGCACTCCACTAGTAACCTCCCTCCAACCTGACAGTTCACCCTTTAATACGACCCGCTGCATTCTCCCCATTAACCAATTCCTTATCCACCTCTGGATTTTCATATCGATCCCCATGTTTTTCAGTTTAACCAATAATTCCTCATGGGGTACAGTATCAAACGCTTTACTGAAATCCAGGTATATTAGGTCCACCGCATTTCCCTTATCTAATAAATCCGTTACTTTCTCAAAGAAGGAGATCAGATTCGTTTGGCACGATCTGCCCTTCGTAAAACCATGTTGTAATTTATCGCAATTGCCACTAACCTCCAGGTCCTCAACTAGTTTCTCTTTCAGAATTTTCTCTAATACCTTGCACACTACAGATGTTAAACTAACAGGCCTGTAGTTACCCGGATCACTTTTTTTCCCTTTCTTGAAAATAGGAACCACATTAGCTATTCTCCAGTCTAACGGGACCACCCCCGAGTTTACAGATTCATTAAATATTATCGCTAATGGGCCTGCTATTTCCCGCGCCAATTCCTTCAATATTCTCGGATGAAGATCGTCCGGTCCTCCCGACTTAGCCCCATTAAGGCATTCAAGTTTTGTTTCTACCTCGGATACGGTAATCCCCCATCCTGAATGCCCCTCTGTAGTGGTGCTAGTATCCCTAATACCTTCATTGGCCTCATTAAACACCGATGCAAAATATTCATTGAGATATTGCGCCATGCCTAGATTGTCTTTTATCTCCTCTCCGGCAATAGTCTTCAGCGGTCCCACTTCTTTCTTTGCTTTCTTCCTATTTATATGGCTGTAAAACCTCTTACTATTGCTTCTAATTCCCCTCGCTAGGTCCAACTCTACACGGCCTTTGGCCTTTCTCACTCTATCTCTACATTCTCTGACTTCGCTAAGGTAAGTTTCTTTACTAATCCCTCCCCTCTTCCACTCTTTGTACGCTTTCTGTTTTTTCCTAATCGCCCCTTTGAGTCGGTCGCTCATCCAGCTCGGTCTAAATCTCCTGCTTTGTAATCTTTTTCCCTTTTTTGGAATGCAGGCCTCCGACAGCTCATGCATCTTTAACTTGAAGTAATCCCAGGCTTCTTCTGCCTTTAGATCCATTAATACGTTTGCCCAATCCACTTCCCTTACCAGTCCCCTTAATTTGTTAAAATTGGCCTTTTTAAAATTATAAACCCTAGTCTTTGACTTAATTCTGTTACTCCTCCCATGTATTTTAAACCGAATTAGCTCATGATCACTGGAGCCCAAATTGTCCCCCACTACCACTTCCTCAACGAGGTCCTCACTACTTACCAGAATCAAATCTAAAATGGCCTCCCCCCTCGTCGGTTCAGCTACCACTTGATGAAGGAATTGATCAGCAAGCACATCTAGGAACATCTGAGCCCTATTATTACTACTAGCGTTTGTGCCCCAATCTATATCTGGGAAGTTAAAGTCCCCCATAATTACACAGTTTCTATTAGTAATTACTTCTCTAAACACATTAAATAGTTCCTTATCCATATCCTGGGTCGATCCCGGCGGTCTATAGCACACTCCGAGCACTATCCCCGGAGAGGCTCTAGTAGTCCTATTACCCAGTGTGAGTATTGCCCAGACGGACTCTGTGTTATCTAATCCATCAACTATTATTTCTTTACAGCTTATTTCACTATTGACATACAATGCCACCCCCCCACCTTTACCTTTGTTCCGGTCTTTCCTAAACAGCGCATACCCCTCCATACCTGTGTTCCAGTCGTGACTGCCATTCCACCACGTTTCTGTTATTCCTACGATATCTGGTTTCAGCTCTTGGACCAAGAGCTCCAATTCCTCCATTTTATTACCTAGGCTTCTGGCATTGGTGTATAAACACCCTAATGTATGTCGTTTAGCCTGTCTCCCATTCGTAGCACTATAAGTTGCGGGCCTCCTTGCGTCCGTCCCCCCTGTCCTTCCTATGTCCAATCTCATCTCCCCGGCTATGTCTCCTCTCATTTTACTCACCTTTTCCATACTGGAATCTGGCGTGGAGATTAACTGTGCATCTCCCAACCTTCTCCCCAAACTTCCTAGTTTAAAGCTCTTTTGATAAGATGAGCCAGCCTCCCTCCCAGAAGTCTATTTCCTTCCCTACTCAGGTGAAGCCCATCCCGCGAGAACAGGTGTCTGTCCCCGAAAGCCTCCCAGTGGCCATACATCCCAAAGCCCTCCTTATAGCACCACTCTCTTAGCCAACTATTTATTCTCACAATCCTATCAGCCCTTTGCTGCCCTTCCCTCGGAACGGGCAGAATCCCACTAAAGATAATCTGAGCCTCTATCTCCTTGAGCGTCTTCCCCAGCCTAGCATAATCTCCCTTGATTCTCTCTAACGAGAACCTAGCCGTGTCATTCGTTCCTACATGAAGGATTATCAAGGGGTTCTTACCTGCTCCTTTTAGGATCCTTTTCAACCGCAGGTCCACATCGCGTATCTTTGCGCCCGGTAGACAGCACACCCTTCTGTTCTCCGGGTCCGCCCTGGTCACAGGCCTGTCCAATCTCCTCAGTAAAGAGTCTCCAATTACATACACCTGCCTTCGCCTGGCAACAGTGCGATCTAGTAATCTAGTCTCTAGTCCTGACCTGTGCCTGTTCCTATCTTCCGTTATGCTCCCCCTTATGCCTTCCTGATTCCTCCCGGGGCTCAGAATTGGTGCTGTCTCCATCAACTCCTCCCCTCTCTCTCTCGGACTAGCTGCTCTTCTCTTCTTCCTCACTCTCCCACCTTCAGCCGCCACCTGCTGCCCCTCCACCTCGCTATCCAAACACTCGAACCTATTCCTGAGTTCTATTCCCCCCTCTCCATTCCATTATCCAGGTTGTTGCCGGCACAGAGTGCCCGAGGACAGCAACAGCGGGGTCCGTTGCCCGGTGTGCTTTGCGCCAATGAACACACCAGGTGGAGAAGCAATCAAAGTTTATTTGAGATCTCAAAGTGGTGCAAGGAGACTGGCACGTCTCAAATCAAGCACACCAATATAAGCAGCCTTTATCTTTTATACAGTTTGCAGCAAGCCTTTCCCTTCTTCCCCCGCCCTTTCTCACCCCCCCCCCCCATTCCCACCTCTCTCCCTTTCTCCCTCTGGTTACATTACACGACCTTGGCTGCGCAGCTTATTCTCACTGTTTCTTTCTGCAAGCAATCTTGTCCTTCAGCTAGAAGCATGTAGGTTTCCCTTATCACTACTGCTTCCCAGCTGCTGGCCTGTGAGGTTAGTAAAGTTTAACATGCAGGGGCTTTGATTCACTTAGGCCTAGAACGGGGGGGGCTTCATCGACTCTCGGGTCTTCCAACCCCCCAAGTTACCAAGGGTGATGCCTAGTGACACCAACAAGGTTCTTCGTGAAAATATTGACCAGACCCAGGACAGAGCCCTGCAAAATCCCACCAGATACGCCTTCCCGGTTTGACAGCAAACCACTGATAACTGAGTATGGTTTTTCAGTTAGTTGTGCACCCACTGACATTTTAGGGTTCAACCCAGACCAGTGCGAGTTGTGTCACTGTCTGCCCTGTAAACCTTGGTGCCTGAAAAGCTCTGCTACTGTGGCTCACAGCCTGGACACCAACAGCCAGCAGATGAGCATGCAGTTTCTTGAGTGTCTGTGGGCTGTGCAGCCCTAGTTCAGTGCTCTGACCCCGGCAGCCTGCCTACAACACAAGAGCCCCACCCTGCTCTCCACCAACCTGGGTTTCTACTTGTGGGTGACCCCAACATATCCCCAGTCATGAATTTCCTCAAAACCATATTTCCTGCCGTGTCCAACCTCCTTCTGGAACACTCAGAGAAGTAACAAGGGTTAAAGAGATCAAAGTTTGGCTTATTCCTTTAACTGGAGTTAACAATCACTTCAATTCAAACAGCCCTGGGGTGGTTTAGATTAAAATTAAAACACGTCCATTAACAAAAGCGAGAGGTTTTAAGTGTATTTAAGTACAAGGGATAAAGAAAAAGTGGTCACAAGCAAATAAAAGTGAAAATATGCTTCCAAATGGCTAAGACTTAACTCAGGCTACAGTCTAATTCAAGGTAGATTCCTTACCAACTTTTTTATTTCCAGCCATCGCTAACTCTCTCTCACACAGGACCATCCACAGAAGTACAAGGTGCTGGTTTCTCTGGTCTTCCTAGATGAAAGATGCCAGAATAACTCTGTTCCCCCTTATCTCTCTGAGATTTCATTGAACCTGTATCAAGAGGTGTGAAGACCTCATGGTGTTCTTCCCTTCCGGTGGGCTTCCCATCCTCAGGATGATTCACATGTAAATGGGGTTTCCACTTCTTTGATTCCACCATGCTCCCTTCCACTCCTGTCTGGGAGAAATCTGTATTTGGTCACAGATTTCAAAGCATAATGTCAATGCTTTTCAAAAATTCCTCTGAAAGTATTAAAAATTGATATTTCACAGATATTAATCACCAGTGTGTCACCAGCTTTCAGAAAAAGATGTTACTTGAGACACTTTACTACAGTTTATTGTATATAATCAGTTGATTCAATTGCTTATTCTCTGCGGTTCAGACCCCCGGGCTTTATAGGCCAGTAAACCTTTGAAATGTATCCTCAAATAAAGTTCCTTTTCTCCTGCTAGGAAGAGATGCCATGTGGTCTGGTGAAGACTTCACATTAGTTCCTCCCCCGCTAGTAACAGCTGAGTGATTACCTCCTCCCCAGTTAGCTTGATGGCTTTGTTAACGTTTTATGTAAATACCACCTTCATGGTCTCTGCCTGATGACCAGGATGGTCAGACAAGCAAATACACATTCTCTTGTCCAGGGGCATTGTAACGAGGTGGCACTCACCTCTTGCAAGTGCCCCCTTATTCGGGTGTGTGTCTGCACCTCTTTCAGTCTGTGGTGAACCCTTCTGCCAGTTTCTCATGTCTCAGCCCTCTGGCCAAGTCACACACAATCTGTATAGAACACAACTCAAACAGACCCCTTCTGGGGTATTAGTTCAACAAAGTCTTTAAGCACTGCTGGCCCTGGTAGGGGGCCGTGCTCCCAGGGCTTCTCCCCTGGAGACTTTTCGCCCACTCTGGCCTGTTCTGGCCCCAGCTCTCCACCTGGGCCTCTTAACAGTTCAGATCACCTTTGGGGGTTTATCACTGGCCAATTGTAGGCCACTTTCCCAGTGGCTTATGAGAGGAACCTGGACCCGCCCACTACTCCACCAGTGCAGGGATCCTAAGAATAGCAGCCACATGCCACCATATCCCTTTAACTCAACTGCTTTCAGTTCCCTGGCCACTTCCCTGTGGCTCCAGACTTCAGCAATGCTTCATCCTTACCTCAGGGCGGTTCTACATTCAGGCCCAGCAGAAAGCCAGGAGCTCTCTCACTCCCCCAGTCCCTGCCAGCACTGAGCTGGTGCTCAGTGGTGTTGAAGTCCTTCAGCCCACTAGGAGCACCTTCTTGGCTCCTCAGGCTCCAAGCAGCAACTGCCTGACTCTGGCTCAGCAGCTCCTTTTATATGGCCCTCCTGGGCCCAGATTGGCTGCTCCCTGCAGCCTCTGATTGTCCGCTTCCCACGCAGACTTTCTATGAAGCTTGGAGGACTCTTCTACTACTCTTTTCATGGGACAGGTGTGGCAGGACCCTGAGGCCTCCAGCACATATCCACAACTTTGTACACATCCCACACAAGAATATTAATGATCAGTGAGCTATTAGTTTTCCAGTGATATATTACAGGCCATATTTTGGTATATATATATCATGACAACAATGTGTTAAGTATAGATTGCGTGCCAGGCCTGACAAGAGTTGCTGACAGAATAATGAATCACCAATTGCACTCACCTTATAGTAATTAGATCACAATTCCTTACTTTGCTTATGAGAATATCATGTGGGACTGTGGTCAAATGCCTCACTAAAAATCAGATAGATCACATCTACTACTTCTCACCTATCCACTAGGCCAGTAAACCTGTCAAAGAAGGAAAATAAGTTGGTTTGACATGATTGGTTCTTGACAAATCCATATTGGCTATTATTTAACACCTTATCATCACCATCTAGGTGCTTGAAAACTAATTGTTTAATAATTTGTTCCAGTATCTTTCCAGATATCAAAGTTAGGCTGACTGGCCTATAATTCACTGGGTCCTCTTTGTTCCCCCCTTTAAAGGTAAGTCCTATGTTTGTCCTTCTCCAGTCCTCTGGGCCCTCACTCATCTTCCTTGAGTTCTCAACGATAATTGCTAATGGTTCTGAGATTACACCAGCTACTTCTTTAAGTACCTCAGGATGAATTTCATCAGGCTCTGCTGACGTGAATACATCTAACTTACCTAAAAGTTCTTTAGCCTCTTCTTTCTCCGTTTTGGCTTGCATTCCTTCCCCCTTGTTGTTAATATTAATTGTGTTGAGTATCTGGTCACAATTTTTAAATGAAGATTGAAGCAAAATAGGCATTAAACACCTGAGCCTTCTTGATGTCATCCATTATTAGCTCTCCTTTCCTGATAAGTAGAGGTCCTACATGTTTCTTCATCTTTCTCTTGCTTCAAATGTATTTAAAGAATATCTTATTGTCTTTTGAGTCCTTTGCTAGATGTAACTCATTTTGTGCCTTAGCCATTTTGGTTACCATGAGACCGATAAACCTGGCCTGGCTGTTAGTCCTGTCCAACATTGCCCCTTCTCACATCAGGTGACAAGTAACTTTGCAGAATCTGTTCCTTAAGGTACAGGACATGCCACATCTACCCTAGTTTATAGATGTGTCTAATCCACTGCTCTAGCGCAAGACACTCCATTTGGATAATTCCTGTAAAGAGTTTTCAAATCACCTCCAGATGGCATACTAGGTGGCAAGAACAAGCTTCAACCATAGCCAATGCCTATCTCATGACAGACCCGCTAGTCCAGCCCCCAGGTTTTGACCTTGCACGCCATCTGTGGACAAAGATCAATCACTTCAGACGTAGAGTGATCACAGGTATGACAAATGACTCTAAGTGGGACTTTCGTGATTCTCCCCTTTGTTGCTGTGCCTGGTTAGAAGATATAGGCCACATTCTTGCAGGCTGCACATATTGGCAAGATTCCTTCATGATTTGCACAATACCCTTCCCTCAGCTATTGACTGGTTAAGACACTTAGACTAACATGTTTGACTCAAATGTGTATGTAAATGCAATCACAATAACAAAGTTACATGAACAAATCCAAACTGTCGGGTTAGTCCAGTTTTCCAACTTTTTAATAATTGTAAGGCTATATTAAGCTATTTAAAGCAACTGTTATCATGGCATAGAAATTCTGCTGATTGTGTGTGGGGGTGGCAATAGACAGACAATGAGAATAGCTTGGGGGGCTAAATTATTCATTGTGATTCACCACTGTGTGTTACTTCAGTTTTACACCTATGCAACTGCACTGAAATTTAGTGAGTAACATAGAGATGAGTCAGGCCCAATATTGGTTATAAATTCAAGCCAATTTTCTGTTCACAAGTTGTCTGCCAATCTGCCCTGATTTCTGCAAATCTCTAGTTCTAGTGCTCACTCCTCCATTCCAAGCTCTTGTCGGGGGAAGGATCTATGACAAGGCAGCATTTGATTTCCATGGGAGCTGGTGTCCCAACTACCAGCCCTTTTTGTACCTCCCTCTGCAGTCACGGCATACTGGATCCCCCTCCAGAACAGGCCCCCTCTCCTGGGGAGCCTGCAGGCAGCCCCTGACTCTCCACCTGAGGTCTCTGCATGAGCATTGACTTTAAGCCAAGGAGTAGGCTCGGTCTGGATTGGATGATGTTATCCTTGAAGCAGCTGGTGGGAATCATTGGTCCCGAGACAGGGCCACGATGACTGGGGAGGGAACTCTCACCAACTAGCCGCCATGGTGGGATTGATCAGCTCCGACTGGTTCTTTCTGTGAGCTGCATCCCACGTGGGATCTGACTCCGACCTGGAACGGTCAATCCCGGATTGTGACTCCAGTCGATGGCCCCTGCATACAGGCTAGGGCATGTCACCCTGAGGTTCTGGGGGAACTGCTTTTTGCCTCCAGCAATAGCTGGGCCAAAAAGCACTGGTGGAGCTGCAGGTTGGCCCAGCTCTGCACCCTGATCCAACCAGCTGCCCAGGACACCCCACTTTGCACACACTCCTCCCTCTTGCAGAGCCTCTCCATGCCTGGGTGCTAGATCTGAAGCAGAAGCAGAAGTGGCTGGGAGGGCTTACGGGAACAGAGTGCCCCATGCCCTGAATCAGACCTTAGAGTGGCATTCACTGCCCTGTGCCTCCTCTCTCTGCTGCAGTCTGAGCGCTCCCACTCCTGCCCTGGGGCAGCAGGTGGTAGTGCACCCTGCAGTAGATCAGCCCGCTACACAGTTGGGATGTTTCAGGGAGATGGGGGAAGGGGATCAGCCCCATGAACCCCTTAGGCCAGCTGTTCCTGTCTGCATCTTATTCTGGATATGTTCAATTTCAAGTGGGGTAACAAGTGAATGTCAGGCTGCTTTCACCTACACGTGGGGCCGAGACCGGGCAGAGCTCGCCTGTGACTGGCTTCCTGACAGCCACCCATTTCTTCTGCTCCAGAGCCTGGCCCTGAATTTTCTGGGCGTCGTTTGTCTGAAATCCTTGGCTTGTGACATGCTCCATAAATACTGGCTGGGCAAGGGTTGTTCCGGTCTCTTTCAATGAGCTGCAAACCAAGTAACAGCAACGGCAATCCAGGGACAAATATTCTGCCATTTGGAACAGATGAGAACTGTAGCTCTCTCCGCTGCAGAGGTCCATGCTGTGAGACAGAGTTATAAAGCTCAGCATTCAAAACCTTACACCTTAAAACGAGGCATTATACTTAGGAAACCTAAAGGTAGCATTTGTATGGAACAGAGAGGCTGCCAGCAAAGCGTGGATCTCCTCAGGAGAGCCAGAACTTTTGAGTTCTGAAATCCATATATGTAACAGTGCAGCTCTGTAAATTGTAGGGGTGCTAAAGCGTTTCACACAATCATCATCTTTCATAGTGCACAGAGGCCTGTTCGTTATCTGGCCTGCAGGAAGATAGCTCCTGGGGATTATGAAAACGCTAACAGCTTGAGCCAGGAAACGAACCAAGAAAAACACTGAACCTTTGAAAAAGCTGGAAGCGTTTTTCCTTGTTTAGAGGTTTTACTGAATTATTCCTCACAGTCCAAGCTAGTTGTATAGTAGAGTCTGCTCTGGAAGAATAGCTTGCAAGTCAGCCCTAGTTCTGCACTTTCATAGGGTAGCTGAGTTAACATAGTATCCTACAGCAGTTCTCAAGCACTGGTCTCGTTTGGTTGACCTTTTGCACCAGCATCTTTATACATATTTTATAGCTGAATAATCCACCACTGCAGCCTCACACTCAGCAGGTCAATGATAGAGGCCCCAAATGGGCAGACAATCAATTTCTAATGTAAAATGTCTTCCTACTAAGTAGACTTTCTCATGCAGAAATTAATAAATCTGTCTTCAGAGCAGGGTTTGAATAGTGAGCGGTAATTATGGCCTACAATCATACACTGAACAATAAGAATAAAACAAAATGTTGAATAGCTGCTCAGTAAGTGAGCGCCATCCATCCTGTGCACTGAATGAGGCGGGGGTCCTATGGAAAAAACAGTATGTGGTTGGTGTATGCAGTGTAGTTGTAGCCATGTTAGTCCCAAGGTATGAAAGAGACAAGGTGGGTGAGGTAATATCTTTTATTGGACCAGCTTCTGTTGGTGAGAGAGACAAGCTTTCTAATCACATAGCTCTTTTTCTGTAGTAAAGTGTCCTAGAATCATCAAAGTTAGCAGTGGGAAAAGGCCTAGAGAGAGCCATTTCCAAAGATATCCTCTAAGATTGCTCCTGCAGCTGCACTCTCACAGTTCCTGCTGGCTGCAACTTTTGCAGGCACAGTCATTTGAAGGTAGGTGCAAATATTCAAAGTGAGACTTCTAACTACTAATTGCTCCTTTATACCAGCTAGCTAGACCTCTTGGGTGGGATTTCCAAAGATACCTAGGGGATTTAGGTGCCCAGTTTCTATTAATTCCTACCCTTAGGCAGCTTTGTAAATCTCTTTCCTGCATTCTGTCATTTGCATATGTGACTGCATGTGCAAAATCACAGCCATAAATAGTTGCTTGTGCAAAATTGCAGGTGCAGACATAGAAGCGGCAGAGTTGAGGCTCTTTTGAAAATGTGGCCCTTTCTGGTATGTCTACACACCAAAGAAAAACCCGGGGCAATGGCAGCTGACTCGGGCTCTTGGGGCTCGGGTTGAGGGGCTGTTAGTGTGGACTTCCAGGCTCGGGCTGGAGACAGGACACTAGGACCCTGCAGCGATGGGAGGTTCCCAGAGCTCGCGCTCCAACCCGAGCGCAGAAATCTACACAGAAATGAAACAGTCCCGCTGCCAAAGTCCTGTGAGTGTGAGTTCATGTGCCGGGTCAGCCACGGGTTTTTCTTTGCTGTGTAGACATACCCTTAGAGCATTTAGTCTGATTCCATTAGCATTAGCTCACTTGGTCTCTTTAGTCATCTACTACCTAGCCCCAATTTGGAGTACTGGTCAGAATTTTCTGTGCAGAAAATGTTTCTGATGGAAAATATGGTTTCATCAAAAACACAGTTTCCCGTGGGAAAATTGGAATTCCAGCAGGACAACTCCACAGTGTGAGAAAGTGTGGGCAACCCATTTTCTTCCACTTTCTGACTGATTTCCAACTGGTTAAGGTTGCAAAGCAGTAAGAAGATGTAGGTTTGATTCCTCTTTCTTACTTTTTCAAATTCTCCTGTGTAAGACTTGGAAACTCACAATCAGAAAATCTTGAAAGGGGATTCAAAAATCCCCATGGGAAAAATTCCTGCTTTCCAGGCAGCTCTACGAAAGTGTTTCAAGATCTGATGCAGCTAGAGTCTCAGGCCTTGTCTACAACAAATTCTTTGCCAGTACAGCTATCATCTATACTATCTGTACTAAGCTGTACTGGCAGAGCCCTCTAGTGTAGAGACAGCTTATGCCAACAGGAGCCATTTGCCCAGCATAATAACACCATTCTTATGACATTAGCTATGCTGACAGAAGCCCTCTTCTGTTGGCACAGCTGTGTCTATATGGGATTTTTTGATGGCATAGATATAATGGCTAGGGGTGGGTAATTTTTTCACACCCCTGACCAAGGTAGCTATGATGAAAATACTTTGTAGTGTAGACCTGGCCTCAGAAACTATCGTTGGTTTTCCATGTGGTTAATTTAGGAACAATGAGGGTCTTTAATATAGAGAGATATACCTATCTCATAGAGCTGGAAGGGACCTGAAGGGTTATTGAGTCAAGTTGAGTCCAGCCCCCTGCCTTTACTAGTAGGACCAAGTACTGATTTTTGCCCCAGATCCTTAAGTGGTCCCCTCAAGGATTGAGCTCACAACCCTCGGTTTAGCGAGCCAATGCTCAAACCACTGAACTATCCCCCCCAACTTCCTGATGTTTGGACAATGTTAAATTAAATATTTAAACAGCTGACCTGTGCACTTGATTGTTCACCTCTCAGTCATTATGATCCACGAGGATTAACCAATAAAGGTGGGCTGGTGTAGCTAAGCCAGATGCGCCAAAGTCAGAGCTTTCCCTTGTGGCCTTCTTCAGCAGTAGTTCAAAGAGTAGCCAATGTTTGCTTGTATTGCAAATACACCAATTCAAATTGATTTTTCCTATGCTGTGCTTTGGCCCTTTCATTGCATTGTAGATCTAACAGCCTGCCTTCTCAGCAGTATTGATCTCCACCTCTTGGAATATCTACACACCATGCTGAGCAGAGCCCTGAGCATGTCCCCTCTAACTCAGTCCAGCATGGCTGTGTGAGTTCTCCTCAGCACTTGAAGGGTCTGTTTATTCTGCTATGCAGCCTACACCTTAACTGATTTTCCCTAGTGAACTTTTCAGCTCAATTTGTGCCTGACCCTGCACTCCTTACTCTGCCAGGCAGTTCTTACTCATCTCATTGGCCTAGGGGGACAGCTAAGGTTGCCAACTTTCTAATCACACAAAACTGAACCCCCTAGCCCCGCCCCTGCCCCGAGGCCCTGCCCCCCAGAGGCCCCACCTCCCACCCACTACATTCCCCCTCCCTTGGTGGCTCATTCTCCTCCATCCTCACTCACTTTCACTGGGCTGGGACAGGGGTTTGGGTGCTGGAGGGGGTGAGGGCTAACTGGGGGTGTGGGCTCCAGGGTGAGGCCAGAAATGAGGGGTTCAGGGTGCAGGAGGGGGCTGCAGATTGAGGCAAGGGGTTGGGGTGTGGGAGGGGATACATGCTCTGGGCTGGGGTGCGGGCTCTGGGGTGGGGCTGGGGATGAGGGATTTTGGGTGCAGGAGGGGGCTCCAGGCTGGGGGGTGGGACCAAGGATTTGGAGTGTGGGGGGGGGCTGCAGGTTGAGGCAAGGGGTTGGGGTACAGGAGGGGGTACAGGCTCTGGACTGGGGGGTTCAGGGTGTGGGAGGAGGCTCTGGGCTGGGGTAGGGGGTTGGGGTATTGGGGGATGAGGGCTCTGTCTGGGGGTGCAGGCTCTGGGGTTTGGAGTGCAGGAGGGGGCTCTGGGTTGGGGGGGGTCTCATGGCTGGGGCAGGGGCTTGGTCGTGGGCTTACCTAGGGTGGCTCCTGGTCAGTGGCACAGTGGGGCTAAGGCAGGGTCCCTGCCTATCCTGGCTCTGTGCTGCGCCCCAGAAGCAGCCAGCAGGTCCAGCTCCTAGGCAAGGGGTGGCTAGGAGGCTCCGCTCGCTGCTCTCACCCACAGGCACCCCCCTCATTCCAGCTCCCATTGGCCACAGTTCCTGGCCAATGGGAGTGCGGAGCTGGTGTTCGGGGTGGGAGTAGCATGCAGAGCACCCTGGCCCCCCCGCCTAGGAGCCAGACCTGCTGGCTGCTTCTGGGGTGCAGTGTGGTGCCAGGACCGGTTGGGACCCTGCCTTAGCCCTGCTGTGCCGCCGACTGGACTTTTAACGGCCCGGTCGGCAGTGCTGACTGAAGCCGCCAGGGTCCTTTTCGACCGGGTGTTCCGATCGAAAACCGGACGCTTGGCAACCCTAGAAACAGCTCATGGAAGCATGGACTACATGCATATGCAGCTGGAGGGCTTTCGTATGTGATCCCCATTCTTATGCCATTCTGCAGGGTGGGTGGGACAGAGCCTGTGTATAACAGGGTGATGCTCAGAGAGAGAGGAGCCCCATACTCGAGAAGTGAATAGTGTTCCCTGTTAACTTCCCTGTTTTCTGGAGAGAGAAGGAAGTGTAGGAACTGCATGCTGGAGAGCTCAGCTACAGTGCATGGCTCTTCAGCTATCAGGGACTGGATCTACTTTGTCTGTTTGGAGTATGTTTTCTTCTTAAAACCCAGCATTTTCCCAAAGCAAAGAATTGGTAGATATCTGAGTACAAGGTGAATAACAACGCCTGTAACTCCAGTGCTCTAAGCTCTTTGGAGCAGCGACTTTGTTATTTAACTCCATGTACTCGTCCAGTGCCATAGAGATAATGAAATACAGGGACGCTGATTACAGTACAATTTCTTTGTAATTCAGGGTGCTTCTAATTTTTGATACCTGTAATCAACACTATTGTACAGAATGAGAAACTTCACTTTAATGCCTGAATTACTTAATGTTACCCCTTTGGTCTCATATTGAACACATATTTGTAAAAATCCTGGTACATTACCTACATGGCAGCCAAAGGATAATTACTACGTAGTTATTCTTTTTGATACATGTATTTACTGCAAAATCCTACAAACCAAAGTTTGACCCCATGGCTTAACTTGGTTCATGGCAGTGCCTGTTAATCACCCTCCCACCACACTCTCCTAGACTGACATAGCATTCCCAGGCAGATACTTCCATTTCCTTTGTACTAACATGGTCCTGGGCACAGCTAGAGAAACAACTCCTGGAAAAAGGCCTGATGTTTAAGTGTTACAAGGCCCCCTTGGAAATGTACAGCAGTTTAAAGAGAACCTTTGTTCCAGTCTAATTCCTGACTGAGCCATGTACTCACATCTATAATTGTATTCTGTTAATGAATATTTCTGAGCAGAGTATTTCAAATTGGTTTCTTATTGCACTCATGTCATTATATGGAGTATTAGGTACCTATCTCCATTTCCTGTCTATTTACATGTAAATGTAACTGTACATAGAAAGAAATAAGAACATAAGAACAGCCAGACTGGGTCAGACCAATGGTCCATCTAGCCCAGTATCCTGTCTTCTGATAGTGGCTGGTGCCAGAGGCTTCAGAGGGAGTAAACAGAACAGGGCAATTTATCGAGTGATTCATCTGCCACTTTGTTGTCTAGTCACCCAGTTTTGTGAGACCCCTTTGTAACTCTTCACAGTCTGCTTTGGATATCTACAAACTTTGCCACATCACTGTTTACCCCTTTTTCCAGATCACTTACGCAGGGCTGGCTCCAGCATTTCTGCCGCATTGCAATTGCGACTGGCAGCGGGGCAATTGGGGAAAAAAAAAAAAAGCCGCGATCGGCGGCGGCAGTTCAGCGGCAGGTCCTTCGCTCCTAGGGGGAGTGAGGGACCTTCTGCCCCCGAATTGCCGTACATGCCGCCCCTCTCCCTTAGCCGCCCCAAGCACCTGCTTGTTAAGCGGGTGCCTGGAGCCGGCCCTGCACTTATGAATATGGTGAACAGCCCTGGTCCCAGTACAGATCTTTGGGGGACCCTGCTATTTAGCTCTCTCCACTGTGAATTATTTATTTATGAAGGCCTGAAATTTGTGCATGTCCATGGAACTTCTGCAGAAGAGAAAAAGAAGGGGAGATTGCTGGGAATTGTAGCGATAAATCTGCATACAGGACAAAATGCAGCTAGCAGCATATATCGCTTCTTGGTTCTCCACCAGCCCTGAGGTTCAGTAAGGTTATCTGTATCCAGTGCAGAAAACTTCACTTGCCAAAGCTCTCTACTCCTCATTCACCAGCCAGCCACAGACCGATGTGGATTGTGCCTGGAACTCCAAAGGGGAGCCACGTTCTAGCCACAGCCCTTCTCAGGGCACCTGCATGGTGCTCTTCACAGAGCAAGAAGTGGAGACTTCTGCAAACTGTGCATATCTCCCACCTGCCTGAAACCCCCATGCTCCCAACTGCTGCTTGACTGTACCAGCTCGACCAGCATTTGGCACAAGCACCCTGAACTCTGCTTTGGGGACAAGGAGTTCAGCAGATACTGGGAGCAGGGTTATCCATGTAAACATGAATGATACCAAACCCTGTTGGGGAGGGACATCCAAGGCAGCTGGCAAACCAGAGAGCCTCTCAGGGAATCCTGATCTTCATTCATCACTGTCGAGAGTGGGGTGTCTCCCCCACAGGTGAATGACGTGCCCAGAAGCCCAGAGTGGGCTCTCCTTGGCTGCAAGCCCAGGGGAAGGTGATGAGGGACTCTCTTCTGGGTTACCATATGGAGGGACCAATTAAAACATGCAAAATCAAAAGCGGATTCAAGAAGCTGGGCTCTTTTACCAAGACTCGGAAAGTCTCTCTGCCAAGTACAGCTCAAAGCCTTTCCGTTTGCGCACGGGGAGAGATTGCAATTGGATTGGTCTGTCGTCTTTGGCAAAGGAAGAAAACCAGACAGAGAACCCACCGACAAACTCCAAAGGTGCAGGAAGTGACTTTAGCGGCTGGCTGAGGGAGTGTTTGTTCTTTCCCTGCCATACTGTACTAGGTCTGAGAGGGCACACTGATGATTGGAAAGGTCTCATGTTATTGCATTAGCTGTTACATGAGTCAGTGCCATGGAGCTAGGGGTTCTCCATTGCTCCAGGGAACAGCCAAATAACACAGACAGCATATGGGCCAGTGGCTAAGGCAGGAGACGTGGGCTTGAGTTCTAACTTTGCCACATCCCCTCTCTGTGAAATAGGGTGACAATATTGGGCTCCTTTGTAAAGTGCTGTGCAGCATCAGAGCCAGGAGTGTGTCACAGTCACGGGTGACTTTTGTCCTAGTGCCAAATGTGGATAATAATGAACGAAGCCAGAGATTAGTGGGAGAGAGACAGCCCACACGGCGGCACACACTGAAAAACCTTGACAACCCTGCAGCAATGTAAACTTTCACTATGGCGCCCGGCAGCCCCAGAGGTGCCAAGAGCCTGTTGCTATTGGGGAAAGACTGGGGAGATTGGTTCTCTTTGGGCCTTTTCCCAACCACTCTGTTTTACAAGCAACGCCCACAGCAGAAAGGAAGTAAGGAAGTGTTTGAATCCAGATTAGGTCAAGGCCAAGGTTTGGGCTCCGATTTTGAGGCTCAGTCTGGACAGAGTCTGGGTTCAGACTCCAAATGAGCAAAATTGGCCCTTTTCAGATTTGCATCGAACCCAAAACCAAGATCCTGGGGGCGAGCTTAGAGCTGTGGATGCAAATGAAATATTTAACAGCACAGATGTTTCAACAGGGAGGCCAATTGTGTGGGGCATTCCTTGAAATCAGACATGTCCTAGCTCAACCAGGAGTTCTGGGCTGGCTGCAAGAGTCTCTGGGTGAGGATCTCTGCCCTGTGGTATACAGGCAGGCAGTCTGAGCGATCAGAATGGTCCCATCTGGCCTTAACATCTAGGACGCTCTAAAGCTATTAAATTCCATGGTACTTTCCCAATGCCGGAGCAATGACTGAACTGGGCTCCTGACGCAGGACCGTGCTCCAATGACAGTGAATTTGATTATCACTTTTTACACTTCCGTGTTAAGTGGCTGGACTTGGCACAGCTGTCAGCATTGCTGAGCCCTTGCAAAGAAAGACTCAAAAATAAAAACAACAACCCCAAAACCAATTACAACCGGGAGAAGAATGAATAAGCCATGGTGAAGATGTACATTTATTTTTACTTACAGAAAAGCTGCTGATCACCACATTCATTTTGGCACTTGGAGACACTTGGAAGTGCTTTGCTGCAAGGTGACAAATCACAATCTCTATAAAAATATACAAAGTGGTGTAAAATCGCCAATGATGTTCCACAACGAAGGCCTAAAAGCAGTACACACACACACACAAACACATGGTGCAAACGAGAGTGGCACAGTGATTTCACACCAACCAGATCCTACAGACTTGAAGATGTGTTAATGACCAAACAAAAAAGGTACCCTAGCCAGCAGCAATGTAATTAAATGGTGTCAGATTTAGCCTGGTAATTAGCAATCAAATTGCAACTGAGACTAGCGAAGCATAAATGACATTTAAAAGCTTACTCAAATTAAAGTGCAATGCGTGTTAACATTTGCCTCCATACAGCACTGGATAGCAACACTGAAGCACTTAGCTGCTCTAAAAGGTTGCTATTTTTGTGGTCTGCCCATAGCCTATTTTCTTCCCTCCTGACATGAAGAAGGTCATGGGCACTCCGCAACCACCGTGTCGAAAAAACCATTAACGAAACACTACTGGACAGGGACCGAAAGGTCCTTCTGGGGTTAATGCAATGTGTGCAGACAAAAGCTAACCCCTGTATAGCACGAAGAAGAGTATTACTTCAGTCCATCTCAAATTATCCATGGAGGTGCAGAAAAACACTATCTCAGCCTTGGTGTGGCATGGCGTTCTAATGGCTATTCGGCCGCCGCGCCGACAGATTCCCCCGGCAGCCCCCATTATAAATACAGAAATAAAGAAAAGCAAAGAATAACCATTCGGACCACGTTTTTATGCTCAAGAGATTGGGGGAGGGGCATCTCTCAGAATGGAGCAAAATCTCTTCTCTGTGCCAGAAAGAAAACAATTTGGTCCTGCCCTAGGCGCCCTTTCAGCATTGTCTTTTTGTTGGTTGATTTGGGACACAAAACTAGCTTTGAATGGGTTAATACTCTCCTTGAAGTTAATACACGCACTCCCGGAACCACAGTCCAGGTGTGTCTGGCTCCTGTCCCTTACTGCTGAATGCCAGCCGGATCCTCTTTGCCTTTCTCAGCTTTCTTCAAGGCATTAATGACCGGTAACCAAGGGGAAGGCAGGTCAGGGATGGTTTTCTTGCCTTGATTTAAGTGGTTAATGGCTGTGTAGAGACTTCCTTGGGGTCCCACTTCCTGCTCTGAATAGTACATCTCCAGCGCGGCGGGAGTGCAGTGCTTGTGCTGGGGAAAAGAACAGAAAACACCATGAGCAAAAGAGACCTGCAGGCCTTGGTTAGAAAGCAGAGGGAGCAGGGATGCTGGCTGGGCCCCAAGCTCCCTTGTAACCAATAATTGTGCTGGGTCATGCTCTTCCATGCGGCAAGAGAAAGGGTGCAGATAACTCGACCCCCTGTAGTGCCTGCTGATCCACTCCTTTACACTGGCATAACTCCACTGGCAACACGGGTTCCTCTGGATTCGCATCAGGAAGCAGAATTCTGCTCCCTGTCTAATTGTCCAAGCTGGGAAACAGGGTGGATGGGCTTCGACTTCTGCCTCAGTGACGATTCTCCTATATATGCTGGGTTCCCTGGCCTGCCTACATCCCCCATGCTCCTCCTCTTGGTGCTGGGAGGCAGCCACATCATGGGAGTTCGTGGCTGTATTGCATTATGGGAGATATCATCTGGTCGGGGAGCCCGGCCCATAGAGGACATGAAGCAGTCAGGACCTGAGGCATCTGACTTACAACTCCCATGAGGCCATGCATCAGGATCCCCAGATTGAAATATTCATTTTGGGAGTATCTGGTTTTGCCACAGAAAACAGGCACTTTTCATGAAAAGCCCAAACCCCCATTTTCTCTCAAAAATAATTTCAACTGAGAATTTTTGACCATCCCAAATTCCTGAAGCCAGGTGATTTCCCCTGAGTTTGGGGTTTAATGGCAAACATCTCACGCAGAGCTGGTTCCAGCTTCTGACATGTCCCCAGTCTCATCGAGCCGCTCTCCCCACAGTAAGCACACGCAGGAGTTAGGACAAGAGAAAGGCTGGGCCTGCCCTGGGAAGGTGCAGGATGGGGAATTTCAAAAGCCTCTCAGTGATTTAGTAGCAGGATCCCAGCTGCTGTCCTACATCAGATAGGACCTTTCTATGCCAGAACAGCAAGCGTATGCTTAAACACGGCAGCTAGCCCCTTTGAACAAACCCTTAAAATCCTCATGCAGTCAGGACAGATTGGATTTTAACCAGGGCCGGCTCTACCATTTTTGCCACCCCAAGCAAAAACAAACAAACAAACAAAAAAAGCCGCCCGGACTGTGCCGCCCCAAGAATGGACGGAATGTCGCCTCTTCCTCCGCTGGTGCCTGGAGCCGACCCTGATTTTAACCCATGTCTGCTGGTGTCTCCCCACTAGGGCTCACCTTGACCAGCTAACAGCCTGCAGCCTGCCCCAGCTGCCCTAGAGTTTGAGAACATATTAGTTCAAGTCTACTTGGGAGCGTGTCTTTAAAACTTGCCTTTTATTGTAGTGGGGAGAGGCCTCAGATATCCTTAATGTTCTAGATGGGCCAAATCCTGCCTGCCTGAGTGGGGTAAACCTAGACTATTAGCTTCAACAGTGTCAGTGTGAGAGGCAACATGGTCTGGGAGGTAGAGGGGGGGAGGGGAGGGGGCCTATAGGGTGAAGAAAGGACGGAGTGCCTTCTGCCTCACCTCTGCCCCAGCAGTGCTGTCACATGTGGGGGGGGGGCTCTCCAGCAAGCTCTCAATTCCTTTGTTTATAACAGGCATATGATTGTTCACTGCAGCCGAGGCACCCGGCACTGGCCAATAATCAGGGCTGTGACATTCACACAAATATTAACAGCAGTGAGTGGAATTGGTGACGTTTGAACTCATGGGCTCCTGGCTCCCAGCTCGGTGCACCTTCCCTCCTTTTGCCCCTTTTCTGAAACCCTCAGAGAAGATGGACACCCTGTGCTCAGGGACCCGTGAGAAGATGGTCTTTGCTGTCAATGTTGGTCAAGTGGAGGAGTGTGGGGGAAAGGGGCCACTGTTGGCACCTTGCAGTCTTCACAGACTGGCCTAGCAGAACTGGGCAGCCACTGGCATCCCACAGGACCTGCTGGAGTTAGGCAGGGATCCCCACACAAAAGCTGCTGGGGGCAGAAAAGTCCCCCAAAAGACCCCAGGGCTGAAATCCTGGCCCCACTGAGTCCAGGGCAGCTTTTGGGGCCAGGAACTCCTGCATCCCCCCAAATTCTGTGGGTCTTGCATGGCACAGGAGGAATCTGTGGATGCCCCCTCAGAGTTCTGACCCTTGGGACTCCCCAGGGGGCTAGACACTGAGCTGGGGTCTGCCCTTGTCCACTCCTCAACAGGCTGGCTAGCCTCCCAACAGGCCTGTCTGTGCTGTTCCGATGGAACGCCCAACACAGCCTTCCCCCGCCACTGCTCCCTGAGCCCTTGCTGGGGAAGCATCACAACAAACCAACAGCCCCCACTCTTCCCAACACGCTGGCCAAGCAGGCCCGACATTTCCCCTGCCAGGTATTTGGCTCAGGCTGATTTTGAGGGGGAAATTTCAGTCAAAACAGTTCAGCTGTTTCAGAGAACAAAGGGAGGGGAAATACATTGCTTTGCCCAGGTTAGCAAATTCTTTTTTAAATTTGGCCAAGTTATAAGCCATTGGAAAAATCTCATTTGACACATGCTCCATAGAAACTTCATAGATGTTAGCAGTAAACTCTCCAAAGGTTCTGCCCTCACTGAACATGCTCCATCCCCTCACATCTCCCCACTGCCTCCTGTGGAAAAAATAGTCTGTGATCACATCATTACAAACTGTATCAGAATGCATACACACAAAAGGGCAGAGTTAAGGTTGTACAGGCAGTCTTAATTCTGGCATTTCCTAACTTTTGAGTGCTTGGCTTTGCAACCTTAATTTTCTTTTAACTTGTGTGTGTCTGTCTGTGCATCGGTGTGTGTAACATATAATACATGTTAACAAACAAAATCTACGTTTAGTGACAGTTCAGGTTGATGCAGGACACATCCCATCTGTCCAAAAACTTAAAAGCTTGGAAATAAGCAGTTAAGTGAAAAGATTCCTGCATTCCTTGTCACCTTTGTCTGTCTTCAACTTCAATAGCACCCTCCAACGCACCACAGAGCTCACTTCCATCTCCAGCCAATACCCAAAAGCAACACATGTCCCATCAGCATCAAACTTGCATCTAACACAAAACCTTACCAGTGATCTCCGCTGTGCTAAGACAGAATATGTTCCCAAATGCATGGCATGTGTGGCAGTCAGATGGGCTGATTTGGTCATATAATTGATATGAGGTCACATTTAAAGGGTTTGGGTTAGTGACAAGTCCTAATGCAACATTAACTGCCACTGAATGTAGTTTTTGTTTGCTAATTTCACACTTTTTTTTATCCAGCTTTGGTGTATCTGAGCTGTCCCCAGAGTCAAGGAGAAGGGGAGCTGCCTCTGCCTGAGAATCAGAGGGAGAAGCTATGGTGCTGAGACTGCTTTTAGGTCGATCCTCCGGAAGGGTGTGAGCAGCTGAATGACATGTCTCATTCAGTTCTGTGTTTATCACACTGTATCCCATTGGAAAGTTACTGAAAGAGAAGTGCTTCGTGTTTAGCGGTCAGCTGGAGGGATCATAGAAGATTAGGGTTGGAAGAGACCTCGGGAGGTCATCTAGTCCAATCCCCTGCTCAAAGCAGGACCAACACCAACTAAATCATCCCAGCCAGGGCTTTGTCAAGCCAGGCCTCAAAAATCTCTAAGGAAGGAGATTCCACCACCTCCCTAGGTAAACCCATTCCAGTGCTTCACCACCCTCCTAGTGAAATAGTGTTTCCTAATATCTAACCTAGACCTCCCCCACTGCTCCTTGTTCTGTCTTCTGCCACCACTGAGAACAGCTGAGCTCCATCCTCCTTGGAACCTCCTCCCCCTTTCAGGTAATTGAAGGCTGCTATCAAATCCCCCCCCTCACTCTTCTCTTCTGCAGACTAAATAACCCCAGTTCCCTCAGCCTCTCCTCGTAAGTCATGTGCCCCAGCCCTCTAAGCATTTTCATTGCCCTCCGCTGCACTCTCTCCTATTTGTCCACATCAGTTCTCTCCCCCCAGCTTAGTGTCATCTGCTGTGGCACCCTCTGTGCCTTTACTCACTCCCCGAAACACTCCCTGCCTCTCCTTGACATCCCAGAATTAGGTACCACCAGGGGAGGCTGCAGCAGCAGGTTGCCCTGCATTACACTTGCCTGGCTGCCTACTGCACAGCCTCTAAACACAAGTCTTTGTAGCTTGGGCTGAGAAGCTAGATGTTGCAGGCCCGGATTGTCACAGACTCATAACCTGTGTGGACTGGGCATGGAGGGGGACATGAAGCAAATGCACTGGCTGGTGGGTTACAGTGTGTGATCAGCAAGAGAGGCGGGAAGCATGTGTATTTGGGTGACTCACACCACACTTCATCACAGCTTCACAGAGCTCTCTTCACGGCGCGACCATGTGCCGCCCCCCCCCACACAGTATCAGCAGCGGTGGAACCCCTCGACCGTCACACCCCTCACTTACGGAAATGTGGCCTGGCCAGAGAGGAGAATGGGGAGTTAGAGGCACCCAAACTACAATGTCCACGTGGCACTGCCTCACAATGGAAATATTTTGGTTTTCAGGCTGCCCGTTTTTGGACCATTCCGTGGAAACCAGGCACTTCCCATGAAATATTTCATTCCATCAAAACCCCAATTTTCCATCAAAAAAGATTTCTGACCAGGCCTACCCCAGCTCCCTTGGCCATGCTCCTTCGCAGGCAGCAGCATTGGGGGTGGGTATGGGCCCCCGGCAGGGCAGGAGTTGCTCACATAGCCAGAGCGCTGCTAAGGGTGAGAAATAACACACTGGACTGATCCTGGGCAAATGCAAGCTAATCAGTGATACACAAGTACTCCGTGTAAGGCACATGCTTGGGAAAAAGCCCTGGGGGAGGAGCTAGACGAGTGCTGGAAAGCACAGCCCCAGCAAGCTGCCAAACAAAGCAGTAAAACAGCCCCTACGTTTTGGGCAGCATACAAAAGGGCAGCAAGTCAGAAGAGGGAGCTGATTCAGATTCCCTGGGGATAGACAGACAGACTGACAATTCCCCTCTTCTACAGCACAAGAGCACCAAGTTCAGTTCTAGGCATCGCAGTATCAGAGGAAGGTAGGCAAATTGCTACACCAATCCCTATGGTTGTACCACTGGGTAGATCGTATCAGCAGATCTCTCCTTCACATCACTCATAGGACACTTTGCCCCAGTCCAGAGGAGCAGGCATTTCGCTCTGCAGGTGTGATGCTTGCTGGGGTCCCCCCGAGGATCCCTGCAGACATGGGGTGTCTGAAGAAAGAACACAGCCAGCGGCTGTGATCAGCTGGTTATACCGTTCACCCACACTCATCTCCACCTCCATGTGAACATCGCTTACAAGACACTTACCGGGTGATACAGGCCAGTGTCAGGGTTCAGCAATTGACCGTCTCAAAAGCACAACATCCCAACAGTCCCAAAGGGAGCTCATCCTCCAAAGCCGAGAGCATGGACAGCTGAGGGCCCTCAGCACCACGCAAGATTGGGGCCCATACTCGAGCCAGGGCACAGCATAATGCAAACATTTGACACTGAGGAGATGGCAGCGTCCTTCCTTTCCCAGCACCACCATCAGTAAGGCAATAACCGAGACAGGCCAGAGGGAGACAGGGGTCATCTTACCTTAAACACAAAGCCCTCTGGGCAAGTCAGCTGGTCATACCACAGTGCCTTGTACATGACCAGCATGAGCAGGCAGGCCAGGAAGGCCATCGTGATGAGAATCAACCCCGTCAGCTGGAAGGAAAGGGAACAAAACAGAACTGGCATGAGCCCAAATGAAGATGTTTTGTGTATTTTTCACAAAAATCCCCAAACCTGAAGACATCGACAAACAATGAGAGAGGGTACCCTGCCTTGATGAGACCGTCACCATATCCAGGTCAGGTGTCCACACAGACCTTACAATGAGAGGGGCGGTGTTACCTCTGTATATGGCACTAGTGGGACAATCACTGGATACCCCGTCCAGATCTGGTGTCTGCATTTCTAATCAACTGGACCAACTGGAAAGGATTTGGAAGAGAGTGATATGAATGATTCAAGTCTGGAAACCTGCCTTTTGGTGAGAGACTAAAGAAACTCACTCTGTTTCATTTATCTAGGAGAAGATTAAGAAGTGACTTGATCTACAAGCATTTCCTTGGGGGAAAAAGAAGAACAGGAGTACTTGTGGCACCTTAGAGACTAACAAATTTATTAGAGCATAAGCTTTCGTGGACTACAGCCCACCACGAAAGCTTATGCTCTAATAAATTTGTTAGTCTCTAAGGTGCCACAAGTACTCCTGTTCTTCTTTTTGCGGATACAGACTAACACGGCTGTTACTCTGAAACC